>NC_092208.1:1788791-1793955 GCF_043381705.1 Parasteatoda tepidariorum | reverse complement strand
ATAAAAAAAAAAAAAAAAAAGATGCTTGCTTGATTATATCTACAAAAAAGAGTGCTTTTAATATTGTATTAATATATTCAAAGCAAAATATAATAATACAATAGTGTGGGAAGCATCAAGCAATTTAAATGAAAAAAGAACATATTTAGCAAAAAATACAAAATGTAACCTATTAAGTGAGTAGCTAATTCAAATGCACTTTTCCTTACCGGCATCTTTTAAAAATAATTTAAAATCTATTCGTAACAAGTTTGCTAAGTGACAAAATATTAAATTATATATTTGAAAGATTATATATATATATATTTGTTAAAATAGGTGGAATACCTCAATACTTTTGGCTAACTTATTTTTACACTATTATGAAAGAAATTATACACTTAATATTAAAAAAAAAATTTAGATTTATTGATAGTTTTACTATCAAAATTTTACAGTTTTGTTGAACAGTATTTACCTGAGGAATTAATCCTGCTTTATGATCATGAAAATTATATTAATTTCAATTTTTTTGGATTTAATAGGGTTCCCATGGGTCAGGGAAGACCTGGAATTGTCGGGGAATTTTATTTCAACTCCAAAAATCAGGGAAAGTTGCAATTTTTTTTACAAAAACCTGGAAAATTCCTTTATTTTACCTGGTAAAAAACCAGTCTAAAAATTGTCAGTAACGGTACTCAGTTGTTGAGATTCGAGTTAAATAATTCTATCATCTACTACAATTATTTGTTGTAAAAATTTCGCATTTTAGACAAACTGAAATGCTTCCTTCCTCATATAATATTTATTTTACATAGAAAATCTGATACTTGGCATTACAAATAAACGAATCAAGATTTTCTGATGAAAAATTTCTTAGCATAGATAAAATATGGTATTGATTTTCATTGAAATTTACCTGGAAAAGTCAGGGAATTTTTTTTCTTCTGAAATTGAGTGCAAACCCTGATTTAAGTATTAAAAAAGAAGAAAATATCTGCTTTATGCGATAGAAGAAATGATTTTAAATGTTATTTTTAATCAAATGAATAGAATTGAAAGAATTTGTCAAAAAAACAAATGGACCAACTCTTCCATAAATTTTGATATAATGCAATGGACCAATATATTTTAATTCTATATTAAAATCATTCGAGTTGATTGCATGCTATAAATGAAAATTTCTTTGTCTTAATTTATATATTTACCAATGCGGGCGAATCCGTGACTAAAAATCTAATTTATATTATATTATCTAATTAATTTTTATTATATAATTTTTTTCAATAAATTTTAATAATTTCTCTAAAAGTTATCAAAATTAAACGTTTATGGCTAAATTTCAACCTTGTTAATTATAAACTTCGAATTATCCAGTATAATGTTCTGTTGCGCACATGCAATTTTGGGCCAATCCAAGGTAACTAAATCAAATTCACTTCTGTACTTAAAGAACTAAAAGATAATCAAATTCACTCATAATCAAGGTAACTAAATCAAATTCACTTTCTGTACTTATTTCAATAAATGTGAATAATTTCTCTAAAAGTTATCAAAATTAAATGTTTATAGTTAAATTTCCGCCTTGTTAATTATAAACTTTGAATTATCCAGTATAATGTTCTGTTGCGCACATGCAATTTTGGGCCAAACCAAGGTAACTAAATCAAATTCTCTTCTGTACTTAAAGAACGTACCATAAAATGCATCCATCTGTCCTCTATCTGCTTTTACTTACTTATCCTCTACGTGACTTTGGGCACTTAAGGCCTCTAGCATATCCCTCCAATGCCTCCTGTCTCTAGCAATAGATCTTGCTTCCTCCCAGCCAGATATTCCACATTCTTTTAATTCGCCCAAAAACATGTGCTGGATGGTAAGTCTGGGTCTTCCTCTTGTTCTTTTACCATCAGGGGCCCATGTAATTGCAACAGATGTAATTTTTTTTTTTTTTTGCTTTTATTTTCATATTTTATAATCTGGCAAACTTGTTACAAAAATATTTAAAATAATTTTTAAAAGATGCCGGGAAGTAGAAGTGCATTTAAATTCGCTTTATATGTTAAATTTTGTTTTTTATTCTGTATTTTTCTTGAATTTTTATTACATATTTTTTGCTTTATATGTTTTATTTTGTATTTTTTGCTTTACGTTCTATTATAATTTTTCTGGCACTCCTCTCACTTATTCTATTGCTACATTTTACTTTGGCTATATTAATTCAATGTTAGAAAGCACTCCTTTTTATAGATATAATCGTGTGAGCTGATGACGAGATTATATTGTTTCCCTATTTTTTTTTCTGGCTTTTAATTTTTAATAAAAAAGATAATTTTGATAATATTTTAATAAAAAACTAGTCATAATTTTTCTTCTCTTTAATGATTTATATATTTTTTCTGTGATTTCTTTCTATTTTTAACTTATTTCATGTTTTCTGTGTACTTGCAGCTTGTGTGCAGTAAATGAAACTTGTTATTTTTCTTCATTAATCTCTCTTGTATTCTTTTTTGTCTCTTTATTTATGAAACAAATTATGGCAAAACTCTGGACACGATAAATAACAAATTTAGTGTTTGAAACAGAACAAATTTACATTTTAAGTTTTTTGTATTTATGTGAGAGTAGAAATAACTTATTTTTACATTGTCTGTTTTAAAAGCAAAGCTGGATCTTAAAACATGTATATTAATGAAACTAACCGCTCAAATAAACATTCCAAAACAATTATTCCTCTTTTACATTGTTTTCTAAATTTTGCTTCAAACTTTATTCATTATTTGTAACTAAATGTCCCTGTTGTGTACGTTTCTCCTATTCTGCAGGTTAATTGTTGGTCAAAAAGTCTAGTAATGATAAACAGTTTGCTGAAATTGCATAATAAATTAAGACTCAGTTAGAATTGAAAGTTAACTGGTATTGATATGAGCTTTTCCCATCTTCAATGTTTTTCTTGCTTTAATGTACTTGTGTGCTTCATCATAATTTCTCTGTAAAGAAAATAAAAATTCGTTAAGTATGTCTGAAACATAAATTGTATTTATTTTATTTTTATATTTTCTGGGTGAAATATAAATTGCTTTATATATGTGTGGACTATGGTTGTGAAAATAAATTATATTATTTGCCTCATCTTGTTGATGATTTGTTCCACAAAATTACCAACACTTTATCTTACAATTACGATTTCAAGGTCTTGCGATTTGAGTTTTAAAAAAAAAATTACAATGTTTGAAAATTTCCGTAATAGTGTGTTTAAAAATAAGTCTTATTTACCTTTGATCAAGAATTTTGTTGATTAGGATACATCTACAATAATTTTTTTTTTCTCTTTCTATTCCTTAAAAACAAATAAAAAAGATTTGATAGAAATTGTTTAGATTGTTGTTGTAATTAATTTACTTCGCACTAGAGCTGCACAATAGGCGATTGGCGACGGTTTGGGAAACATCCCTGAGGATGATCCTAAGACATGCCATCACAATTTTGATCCTTTGCAGAGGGGATGGCCCTCTCTCTTCGGTAGCCCGATGACATGCACGCAAAGTCGAGCACTTTACGGCAGAACAGTTTAACTAGGACCCATACCGCACACCCTTGGTCCCTACTCAGGCTGATCCAAGTGGTCACTCACCCGCAGCCAGTGATGCTTGACTTCGGTGATCTGCTGGGAACCGTATCTTAACGATCAGTCCACTGCGGGACACTTATGCGGAGAAACATAGCTCAACTTTAACACGCTATTTTGCTTATAAACGATCAACTGGTATTTTATTTTACTTTATTACCGTCGTTGAACAGCCGACCCAATTTTTGGGTTTACGACTACTAACGTTCAACTCCGTAGCCTTGTTATTTTGAATCCAATCCAGAAGACAAGGGAACTCTTGGATCAAGTATTGGGAGAAATTTGCTTTCGTGGAGGACTTTTTGTGGGAATTAACCCGCATTTGCGTTACATGGAGAAGAAAACCTCCCACGGGTACTCTGGCGGCAAAGGGACTCTAACTCTTAATCCGTCTTTCACTGAGGATATTTCACGGCAGCACTGTGTCCTGTGCAGGTCGGATTCGTATGATACTGCTACCGTTGGGATTCGAACCCGGTTTGCCTCATTGGAAGGCGAACGCTCTCTCCTCTGAGCCATCGCGGCTCGATTAACTAAATTGGCTTCATGAATCACATATGTGGGGTCCCGCAGTGGACTGATCGTTAAGACACGGCTCCCAGCAGATCACCGAAGTCAAGCATCACTGGCTGCGGGTGGGTGACCCACTTGGATCAGTCTGCGTAGGGACCGAGGGTGTGCGGTATGGGTCCTCTTTAAACTGTTCTGCCGTAAAGTGCTCGACTTCGCGCGCAGGTCGTCGGGCTACCGAAGCGGGGGTGCCACCCCCTCTGCAGAGGATCAAAATTGTGATGGCATGTCTTCGGATCATCCTCCGGGATGTTTCCCAGACCGTCGCCAATAGCCCATTGTGCAGCTCTAGTGCGACGTAAACTAACAACAACAACACATATGTGGGTATCACGATCTTTTTCTTGAAGTGCAAGTAACCAATTTTCCGAAATATAATAGTTAGGGCCGGGATAGCCTGGTCGATAGGGCCATGTCCAGGAGTTCGTAGGTTCGATCCCAGCCGGCCGAAGACTCCCCGTGTAGTAAATGGTGACTGATACACGTTGAATGTGTTGAGTAGCAAAGTCCTCCTCCCCATAACAAATCAATACCTCGAGGGGGGGGGGACTGATCCATGAGTTTCCTTGCCCTCTGGATTAGTTCAAAATTACAAGGCTCCGGAGTTGAACATTAGTAGTCGTAAACTCAAATATATATATATATGTTACGCTTTGAAATCCTAAACATTGCAAGTTCGTAGTGTGACCGGTGCTTCTTGAAAAAGATACAGGAAAATGCAGGAATCATAATATAATTTTATTAAAGTAAGGGCCAGAGCCTCAGAATGACAACCTTACATGCTGGTGGATAGGTAGAGAATAGCACATTTGACCTTGGAAAGAGGGTTTTTATATCTTTCTGGACAATATATTTAAATGTTAATAGGTCTCAGTAGCGTGGGACTGATCAATTTCCCAAGCTGCTAAAGCCACATCATCACATTTTTTGAGATAATTAGATCAATATTATTACTTTCTTGTGGGAAAGGTTTTTAAACGTTTGCGC
>NC_092208.1:1723173-1788643 GCF_043381705.1 Parasteatoda tepidariorum | reverse complement strand
AAAAAATTTTTGAGTGCTCCTCACACTATTGTATTAATATATTTTGCTTTGGCTATATTGATACAATATCAGAAAGCACTCTTTTTTGCGGATATAATCGTGTGGGCTGATGAAAAGATTATATCTTTTCTTTTCTTCAGGTCTTTAAAAAAAAATCATCCTTTTTTTTTAATCAGTTGTTTGTTATTTTCTTAATTATTATTCCCCCCCCTTTTTCATATTTCTATAATTTTCCTTTGTTTTATCTTCATTTTGAACTTATATATATACGTATATAAATTAAATATATATATATTAAAATAAATGGGAGACGATCTGAAATAATTTATTCTATGTATGATTACATAATGAACTAAAAAAAAAAGAAGAAAAATTACCTGTTTTGGAGATATGGGGGATTGTAAATATAAAGTTTTTATCAACTGTGGTATATGTAAGTTTCTATTCTTCAGTATTATCTTTTAAGACAAAGTAGTCGAATTCGTGAATGGGGAAAAGAAAAAGCAGTTTTAATTTATAACAACGTTTACACTCGTATTTTTCGAAACAGAAGTAGTTATTAAAGAAGAGCAGAAAGATTTGGATTTTATTGGTGTGCATTATCAAAGGTAAATTGATTTGAATTGTTGGCATATATTTTAAGTGTATTCTTATCCATTATAGGGTCACTTTTTAATAGTACTAAGTTAAAATATTTTTGGGATTCAGATTGGTTTATTAAAAATAAAAAAAATTCATTTAACTTATTGTTTAAAAGGAATATGATTTTGAACACATATTTTTTAATGGAAAGGTTGAGTTTTTAAAATTTTATTTAGTGTAATGCATTGAGCTTCTGTGCTTATATGAAACTGATTTTATAAATTCTACGTTTATAACAACAACGAAAAAATTTTATTCTTAAAAACCACGTTTTTGTAGTGGAGAATAATAATTAAAAAACGAAAAACGTGGGAGGCATGAAATACATAACAGTAACAGTATGTGTGCTCATGAGAATATGTTTATGTATATCTGTAAATGTATGTGTATGTGGTTGTGCGTGTGTATGAGTAAGAAAATGTGTATATGTATATGTACTGTTATGTATTTCATGCGCCCCGCGTTTTTCGTTTTTCGAATTTTTGTTTTTTAACTATTATTCTCCACTACAAAAACGTGTTTTTCAAAAATATTATTTTCATTTTGATTTTTTTTTGTACTCACTTCCAAAATCTCAATTTTTTCACTCACTGTACACAAAACTTTTCAACTGACTTGTGGCACTTATTTGAAATAATCGAATCGACAACAGAAGACAATAGCGAAAATATTAATTTTTCTTTAATTTTAATTTACTTTGTATGCCTTTTTTTCTCTTCATTTTCGTGCATTGTCATCCAGTTCTGGTGCCAAATTTGAAGTCTGTAGCTAGTCGGGAAGTTGGTTTAAAATCGATTACAAAATTCCACCCGAACAGACATACACGATGGCAAGTTGATATAAGAGTGGTAATAATAACAGAATGCATCAGAGGAAATAGCTCCCCCAGTATTGCTTTCTCTCCCTACTTTACCGACATTTATGTGATATTTTCATTTCATATTTTCTGCAGTTATCAAGAGATAGTCGCTCAATAGGAAAATAACTTGATTGAACTAATGAATTTGGTAAGAATTTCAAAATAAAAAAGGTTCAATATAGATTATAGTAGAAGGCCGTAACGTAAGTGTCAAAATGCTAGTTGACATATTATGGAATTGTTAAATAAAAGAACTGTTGAATAAAGATGTTTCATTGTTGCGTTTTTTTTAGACATTTTTTTCTTCAAAACCAACCCGTCAGAGAGGTATTTTTTTAAAACGCATAATATTTTGGCTGATAAAAATTCACTTGCGTAGAAAAATTTGTGAAAAGAAATAATTTCTAAACTTGTAGTGACCGAAATATTATTCCTCATACATAACAGCTGTTAGAGAAAGTCACGACTGAACTTGAAAAAGTACGGTGTCTTTCATTTACTGCGTTTTTGGATTATTTATAATATTTTTATCCAACAAAAAATTTCAGAAATTTAAAATATTTTCGTATTTGCTATCGCAATGCTCGATTACGCCACCTGGGGAGAAGACCGGCTCCATGGCTTGATCCCTTCCTTCTCCTCCTCTTCTCAGTAGTATAGAAATGTACTGCCATATTCCCCCCTTTCTTAATATTTTTCGTATTTACTTGCCAAAAATATTATTTAAAAATCTCCACGACGCTTTCTTTTGGAATTATGTTCAATGTAGTTGTCAGTTCCATATAATTTTCTAACTTAAAAGTTTTTAATCTATTTGAAAATCAAGAAAGAAGCTAACGTACTTCCTACTCCTATGACTCTCCACACGCTAATGGTGAAAGCATACGAAGTGTTGCCAAAGGTAGAGAGTTATATTTTTCGGCAACCTGTAGCCCATTTTGATCACGTATTCCGAGTGTTAAGTTTTGAATTTCTTATAGATTACTTCGATTATATCACCTTTTTTTTAATGTCTTTAAACACACTAACAACCACCTCAAAAAGTAAGTCGATTTGTCAGAAAGTGATTCAAGAGGTGATAATAATCTTATAATATAACCATCGTTTAACAGCCGATCCAATTTTGGGTTTACGACAACTGATGTTTAACTAAGCCTTGTAATTTCGAACCCAATCCAAAAGACAAGGGAACTCTTGGATCAAGTATTGGGAGAAATTTGCCTTCGTGATAAAACTAACCCGCATTTGCGTTACATTGTGAGGAAAACAACAAAAACATCCCATGGTTAGCCTGACGGCAAGGGGACTCTAATCATAATTCGTCTACCACTAAGGATATTTTAATTAATCTATATGGTCGGTGCAAGCCGAATGCGGAATTTTTTCGACCAGCCATTACTGGAATGCGAACGCTCTATCCCCTGAGCCATCACGGCTCAAGTGAAATTTATATCGAAAAGTTGTCCATGTGGCTTAAAGTCAGTTGGCAATGTTTAATGGTAAAAGCAGTGTATTTTTATGCATGTGGTCACGATATTTTAAGTTACGAAATCGACACAAAAAAGTTTTTTCTCTGAATAAACACATCTTTTTTTCGTGGGATTCGTATTTATGACCCCTAAAATATAGAGGTAGTTGCAATCTGGAAAATAGGGTCCCAACATTTTGATCACAAGAGTGGTCAAAAGTTTTGACCCCTTAATGTTAATTTCACTTTTTGCGTACTTCGTTATTACTCGAAAACTTTCAAAGCGAATTGAAGCATTTTTGCACACAATTATAAAGTTTGTTTGTCCGAAGCTAAACTCCATGTAAAAAATAAATATTTCTCACATTTTATTTATTAATGGTCGAAAATTCTTGAATTGTAAGGTATACAATATTTTACGTCATTTTAAAGAATATGATTTTACATGGACAAATAAAAAAAAAAATAATGCGTGGAGTCCCTCTGCTCGGAAGAAGTTAAACTTCGCAACCTGCGACGTTAATTGTAGAAGAATCAGCAGTCGTAGAAGGATCACTAGTTCTATTCAACGACTCTTTTTCCTGCTCCGCTCGCTTCCGTGCTCTGTAATCACGGTAATATTGTGCATTTTTCCCTCGTGGACCTCTTGAACCAGTGGAAGTGCTTGTGGTTGCCTCATCGTCTCGCCCTGGAAAATGTATTTGTATTAATAATGTATGTGAATGCGTCATAATGTAATTTCAGAAGAGAAAACCTAACAATCAATTGATATTCACAAGAGACGTACCTTGACATAACCTTAAATCCGTCGCATTGTCCGTGGGATTGTTTTCACTCATTTTTTACAATTGTTATCCACTAAATTTGAAAATAAAAAATACTACCCTATTAAATTATATGTGTATCAAAACAAACTAAAAAAATATTTATAGAAAAACAATACTTTTATGACTTTTATTATTTTTATGCTAGTGAGAACCAAAACAATATGGAAATGAATGAGGGAAAACTGGATCCTACCACGTGATTTCCCGGCCAATAAAAATGTAGCGTTAAACGTTTAACGCAACCTTGTTGGAAGTCGCATAAGAAGTATCACTTCAAAAATTTGAGCAATCGGTTGAATAGTTCCTGAGAAATTCAATTTTTAAATATATGACTATTTTCTAAGACCATGCAGAAATCATCGTCGCGCGAATGATGTAACAGTGGCACTGAATTGCAGACCACCATCACATTTTGAAGGACAAAAATTTATTTACTTAAAACTTATTACCAAATTCCAATAGCAGAGGAAGATAAAAAAATTTAAAAAAAACAGGTGTTTAGATTTTTTGAATTTAATAAAATGGGTTCCGGCTTAAGAATTGCTCCAGCAACTTTCCAAATGTTTATCAATAAAGTTTTCATGAGCCGTGATTGCTCAGGGGATTGAGCGTTCCAATAAAGTGAACCGGGTTTGAATCCCAGCGATGAATGGTCGATACGAATTCCCCATCCGGTTTATACCGTCCACAGTGCTGACGTAAAATATCCTCAGAGACAGACGGATCATGGGTTAGAGTCCCCTTGTCGTCAGGTTAACCGGGAAAGGTTCTCGTGGTCTTCCTCTCCATGTAACGCCAACGCAGGTCAGTTCCATCGAAAAGCTTTCCACGAAGGCAAATTTACTCCCAAGAGTTCTCTTGTCTTCTGGATTTGCTTTAAAATGACAAATCTACGGAGTTGAATATTAGTAGTTTGAAACCCAAAAATTGGGTCGACTGTTCAACGATGGTTATAAAAAAAAGTTCTCGTGATACTAAATGTTCCTTATTTGGACGACATCTTAATAGCGTCGGAAAATGAGGAATAGCACTTTATGGAAGTATTTAATAGAATCCAACATTATGCATCAACTAATCGAAACAAGGCTGTAGCCAGGACATTTGCAAAGTCCATGCAAAGTAAGGGGAAAACATTGTAACAAATATTGTTTATTCTGTTTGCAAAAGTTAAACTAGTAATTAAAAAACATTACATAATAATTATTTTTCAATTAATATTACATAATAATTATAATCAATTTGTAAACAAAGTTTACAAAGACATGCGACGGGGATTTGAAGAAAATTTTTCGATTACTTTTTTAGGGCAAACCGGAATATCCCGAAATATGCTTAATAAAGTTGGCCCTGTTAGCCTTTCTTCTTTAGTAGCGTTTCTTGTTGCTGTTTTTACGCGTTTAAGAGTAGAAAAAGTTCTTTCTGCTGTTGCTGTGGTGATTGGCAACGTAGCCAATATTGATAACAAGCAATAAATGTTTGGGAAAAAGATACTGTCACATTCTTCCATTGCTGAAAGTGCCGTATCTGGTCTACTAAAGGGTTCACGCAGGTTCTACTTTGATGCCCATACTTCCATTTCTCCCATGAGGTTTTCTATGTCAATGAAATCTGCGTAGATTCGGAAATAGCATACATTAATATGCTGAAAAACGATTGATTTCGGGGGAGTAGTCTAACCGAAGGAAAGATGAGCCAAAAGGGCAAGTGAAGATGATGCACTAGCGAAGGTGGTGTACTGGGAAAAGGTTTGATTCGACAGTTTTTGTTTTTCTTTTTACTGAGAGGCTCAAAGAGAGTCTAAAAAGTTTAAATCCCAGAATTTCGGTTGGGGGGAATTTGTCCCGACGGTCCCCCCCCCCCTGGCTACGGGCCTGAATCGAAATCTGTCATGGTTTGGGATGACATCAATCATCTGTTTTGAAATGGTAAAAGCCATGACAAATTACAAACTTCCCAAAACTATTTACGAACTCCTTTGGGAATAACTATTATGGAAAACACAGCTAAAACTCTCTTAAAATAGATGTTTAAAAAGTTCAATAAAAAAAAAGACCGATAGGAAATTCCATGAACAAAAAGTGAAAAAAAGATTTATCCAATTATGCTTTATTAACCATTCCAAATCTCCGTGACAGAATTGCGGCGACATTGTCGCAGAACGTTACAGAGTTGTTGCAGAAAAATTTTTCTTTGGAAATGTAAAAAAAAAAAATCAGTTTTCTTTTCTACAAAAATTTACATATACAGGGTGATTCTAAAAAGATGGGCAAAATTTTAGGAAGTGATAGTACACACCCAAACAAACAATTTTTATCAAAGAATGCATGGTCGAAAACAAAACGCAAAGGTGCTGGCGCATTTGGAAAGTTGTTTGATGCAAACGTCTTATGTATAAGACTCCCATTGAAACTGCAGAAGAACTTGTCGCCAAGCTTTCGGCCGCTGCAGGGAAAGTTCGTGATATGCCTGGTGTGTTTCAGAATGTTCACCTATCTTTTCTTCGCTGTTGTACTGCGTGCATAGTCGCTGCCGGCCACTGTTTTGAACATTTATTGTAATCACATGCCATTAAATTTGCTTTTATAACTTAATTTCATCGTTCTTTGTGTGTTTTTGCCTCATATAAGAACATGAACTTTGACGCCCTTTAGCGGTTTTGCGTTTTGTTTTCGACCATGCATCCTTTGATGAAAATTGTTTGCTTGGGTGTGTACTATCACTTCCTAAAATTTTGCCCATCTTTTCAGAATCACCCTGTATTTCAAACAATACAGAAAGTTCGAATCGTGCATTTGAGTACTTTTCAAGGCTATAATTCTATCGAATTTTTGAATTTTGCTATTGATTTCTCCACAGTTTTTAAATCCGATATTTTTTTTCGATATTATTTATTATAGCATCTTAATCTCGAAACGAAACACGCGTTTAAGGAGTTCGATTCGAGTGATATCGTCGTTGATCTTTTTTTTAGCTATGAGGACCATGTGAATTTCATGATTTTTAATTACTTTTTTTTTTACTGTGATGATTATCTATATATATATTTCTCTTATACGGCGACAAAAAAAGCCTCATTACAACTCCCTGAATGGCAACGCTAGAAAATCGACCAATGATTGCAGCTAAAAATGTCACATGCCAAATCTAGCTCAGGTGGCTCAACATATAGCGCTTTTAAAAACGGAAACTGAAATAACCAGAGAGAGCATTCTCTCCAAATGTGATCTCTTCCGAAATTCACCCTATCAGCTGCGGCAATCTCATACTATTAAGATAGGCAGAAGTGAGTAGTCTTTGTCGATAGATCTCTATTTTAGTATTTTGTCGAAAGCGCTTTTTTTCACGAATTTATATATTACGAATTTATTTGACGATTTTTGATTTTATACTATACAGCACATTTATAATAGGTTTAACGAAATCAGTATACCTAAGTTAGTTTATGATTTTGCAATATACCTAAGTTAGTAGCGTGCGAAGCGATCTCAGTTTGCGAAGCAAACCTTATAAGATTGCGTAGCAATTTTCGGGGGTTGGCGAGCAGGGGGCGCATCCCACTAGTTTACAAAATTTAATGATTTGGAAAAGCGCACACATAATTTGCGCGATTTTCAACCAACGAAATGCGAGAATATCATCCATAATATTTAAATAAAAAATTATTACTTATTCAATTTAAAAAAAGTTATATAGTCTTTTTTGTAAACACAGCGTATTTGTTACTTTCAATTAGTAACATACATGTTTGTCATAATTAAAAGTATCTTGAAGAAAGATATTTTTTGCTAGAGAGATTAGTCGCAGATGGCTAGAAAAATTCTGCTACAGGGTCCCAAATCCATATCTACCATTAGCTTCACGTATAGATGCCTCTAATTTCGGATGTGTTGAACAGCAATATGAAGACGGGCACCTTAAAGCACATAAGAACGGTAACTTCTCCTACTTCTTCTTCTTCTTGCTTGAGCTTGTCAGATATGTGGCACCTCTGCACATGTTGCATATATCAACGGTAACTCTCTCCAATCAAACATATCTGGCCGAGTATCCGTACTAACCATTTGTCTATCAGCAAAAGAACGAGAAAGCATCACTTTACAATATATTTCAGAATTTTCATCACATTTTGGTGACATCGAAGGGGAAAAGAAAATAGTGTTGCAGATCCAGAATATAAAATCTATTTCTGAAATAGATTATGATGAAATTGCGTAATCGATAATAATTATCTTACTTGAACTCGTCTCGGAACCATCTTTGAATTTCAATTCTTCTGGTGCGATATTTCGACAACAAAAATTTATTCTCATGATTTTCCAATGCACATATTTCACAGCTCCTGGTGTCAAATCTACAGTCAAACAAATGGCTAAACGTTCGAAAAGATGGTAACATGCGCATCAGAAGATACAACGTACATCCAATGGGCAACATACGCGTGCTCAGCTTGTTACCGAGAAGATTTGGCATTATTCACGTTGATATCATAGGACCATTTACCATAAAATCTACTCCGCATGTGTTTTTGTTGTATGAAATGTTTTGATTATGTCGGCGAATCTGTAATTGATGCGTTGTCAAACATTAATGTGGGTTTTTTTTGGGGGGGGAGGGGTTTAAGAGTTGTGGAATATTTAAATACAGCTGTACTGTGGATTCGGCTTGGTTACCATTAAATTGTTGTACATGATAGTTTTGTAAGGTTTTTAAAGACAGTTAATAATAAAATAAACCGGAGCTATTTTAATCCACTTACAATGGAGACTAGGGAAGTGTGACTCGCCAATTTAGAAATAAACTGGTGGGATGTATGCCTTTATGAGGAATAATTTTAGGGGGCAACATTCGTTTCGGCCCATAGAAGGTCCTATGAGAGATAAAAAATAATTCAATATATAAAACAATCGGTATTTTATTACTTCAGTGCAGACTATTAGATATGGTAGTTATCTCATACTCCAATTAATTGGTTAATTAATTAATTATTAATTAATTTGCAATTACATACTCCAATTAGTTTGGAAAAAGTTTTTGGAAAAAAAAACTAAGTTTGATGCCAATTTTTTTTAAAATTAACCTAACAGGTTTTTCTGAACTGTTGTTGTAAATTTACGTCGCACTAGATCTGCATAATGGGCTATTGGCGACGGCCTGGGAAACATTCCTGAGGATGATCCGAAGACATGCCATCACAATTTCGATCCTCTGCGGAGGGGATGACACCCCCGCTTCGGTAGCCCGACGACCTGCGCGGGAAGTCGAGCACTCTACGGTAGCACAGTTTAACGAGGACCCATACCGCACACCCTCGGTCCCTACGCAGACTGATCCAAGAGGTCACCCACCCGCACACTGACCGTAGCCAGTGATGCTTGACTTCGGTGATCTGCTGGGAACCGTGTCTTAACAATCAGTCCACCGCGAGACCAGGTTTCTCTGAAAAACTACAGATATATTAAATTTTCGAAATCAATTTTGACAATAAATATGTATTATATAGTACGCACAAAACTAATTGGAATATGAGATAATTACAATAACTAATAGTCTGCATTGAAGTAATAAAATACCGATTGTTCTATACATTGAATTATTTTTTTATATCTCATAGGACCTTCTATGGGCCAAAACGAACGTTGCCCCCTAAAATTATTCCTCCTACCAGTTTATTTCAAAATTGACCCTAGTCTCCCTTGTTAGAGCAATGATTTTTAGTGGATGGTTCAATAACCCAATATTTTGTTTTATAGATAGTTCAAATTTAAAATGATTGAAAATAAAGAGATGAGCATAGGATCGATTGCAGCCGCGGGTGATTCCAAAAAAGAATCCACAAAAAAATCCTTTTTCCACATAGACAGAGAGATGATCCGGTTTAAGGCCCATTTCTTCTTATCCATAGGTGGTAAGTTCCATTTTTTTTTCTCTATCTACGCAAGTTTAGTTAAGCATAAAACAAGAAACACTTTCCAGTGCAAACTCTGCAAGAAGAATCTATTCAACTTTGGCCCGTAATATTGGTATCTAATAATGAGAGCAAATTTTCCGTAACCTTATAAGGTTAGAGTTGATCTTGAGGTGGGCCATTCCGAGTTGCCGACAACACGAACATTTCATTTTGTTTTATAACCCTCGCTGAACAGCAATTTTTGGGTTTACGACTTCTAATGTTCAACTACGTAGCCTTGTCATTTTGCACCCAATCCAGAAGACAAGGGAACTCCAGGATCAAGTATTGGGAGAAATTTTGCCTTCCTGGAGGATTTTTTGATGGAACTAACCCGCATTTGCGTGAGATGGAGAGGAAAACCGCGAGAACTTCCCATGGTTAGATTGACGGCAAGGGGACTCTAACTCGTGATCCGTCTACCACTGAGGACATTTCCCGTGTGCACTGGGGTCGGTGCATGCCGGATGCGGAATTCGTATCAACCAGCCATCGCCGGGATCGAACACCGGTTCACCTCATTGGAAGGCGAGCGCTCTATCCCCTGAGCCAACACGGCTTCTATACGAACATTGGCGATAGTTTGCGATATGATAAAATCATACATTTATCCAAAACATTGATATTTGAGCTGTAGGATCCCCTCCGCGGAGAATCAAAATTGTGATGGCATGTCTTCGGTTCATCCTCCGGGATGTTTCCCAGACCGTCGCCAATAGCCCATTGTGCAGCTCTAGTGTGACGTAAATTAACAACAACAACTTGAGCTGTAGGTAGATACTTTATTTAATGTCGCACTAGAGCTGCACAATCTTAATCATTAGTCAAGCTAATGCAGGCTAGTCTGTATCTGTAAAGGACATTTTATGGGAAAAAACCAATTTCGCTTTTGAATTGCATAAAAAGAAAGCTAAAAAAAGTTATCTTAAAAATAATATAAACAATCTGGGAAACATTTCTGAGGATAATCCGAAGACATCGCAATTTTGATCCTCTGCAGAGAGGATGGCTCCCCTGCTTTTGTAACCCGACGACCTGCCCGTGAAGTCGAGCACTTTAACGGTAGAGCAGTTTAACGAGGACCCGTAACGCACACCCCCAGAAGCAGAAAGTGCCTAAAACTGTGACAAACGTCACAGGACAAACGAAGTCCAGCAGAACAATTTGTATCTTAAACAAGTGACAGCGATTCTAAAAGACCATATGCTTTCGATGGAGATGAAGAAATTGTTGGAACAACAGACCAGCGAACGTTTGTGTAAGTTTTAATGTTCGGACCTTCATATCATAGTCATTTATTAATAAGTCATCATCATCGAGATAAACAAAATTTTGTACTTCAGAAGTGATTAAAAAAGTAACAAATCAAGAATGTTTGCTTTGGTTTAAAAAATAATGTAGTGTATCTGTGTATGATCCTGTATTTTAATCAATGAAAATATAGTATTTTAACGTTGACTTTTTTGCTGTGAAATGCTTGCAGAACATTTGTATAAATTAATAAATCCTGTTGCAGAACATTTGAAAATATTCTGCTTATGGGTGCGCACCCTCGGTCCCTACGCAGGTTGATGATCAAAGCAGTTCACTTACTAACAGTAGTGCTTGACTTCTACTGGTAACAGTATCACTGCTTGACTGTATTTGAGTTGTAATGTTTTTTTTATAAGTTTTACTTGTGTTGCCACTAATAAACATTGCAAATGAAACAAAAGTATTAAGCCTAATATTAAGCAAAGTTACGAAGTATTGTTCCTACGAATGCGGATAAATTATAAAGCAGTCAGCTCATCACTATTTACGCCACCGAAATTTGTGTAGGGTTTTTTTAACTCAACTTAGGTAATAAAGCTCAAAGTTAAATCGGAAGTCGTCATGGAGAAATCTTCAGATGAAGTCATCGGCTCACATTGGGCTGTCTGGCGAACTATGATGATGATGAGGTTATAAAGTTTCATTCCCACCGATTACAGTCATGTCATAAATTTTGCCAACCTTTGTGAAACAGAGAGCTGTCTTCAGTGTTCCTATAAGTACAATCTTAATTCCTGTTTCTGCTCTAAGTTTTGATTTAGGAGTTTTCAATTTTGTTTTATCTTATAATCGGCGTTCAACGCAATTTTGAGTTTACGTCCATCAATGTTCAACTCCGTATTCTTGCAATTTTGAACCAGACTTAGAAGACAAGAGAACTCCTGCATCAAGCATTGGGACAAACTATCAATTGTGAAATAAATTTTTTGATTGAATCAACCCGCATTTGCGTTACATTGAGAGGAAAACCCCGAAAACCTGCAATAGATAGTCGGATGGCAAAGGCTTTCTCTCCTATGATACGCCTGCACCGGAGGATATTTTTTTTGTCGTGGCGAGCCGGGCAGAATTTTTATCAACCAGTCTCCACTGAGATTCGAACTCGGCTCACCGCCTCAAGAGGCGAACGTTATATCTCTTGAGCTACTGTGGTTCTAATACTGTGTGATTATGTTTGTTTACTGTGCTTGGTAACTTCATTTGCTTCATATGAAGATGGTAATAAAAGTCAACATGTTTTGAGCGCAGAGAAATAGGACTTCATTGTCATGACTCGCCAGACGTGAATGAAAAAACAAAAGTGATTGAGAAAAGAATACGTAAGGTTGCCAATGGAAAATTATTCTACCACATAGAATTTACAAAGTACCTTGCCAGTGCAACTTTAGCTACATCGCACAAACCATACTTGCTTTAAAATTTAAAACTAAAGGAACGCTATGTCCACCATAAAGGATGCGATAAATTATATCTTGTTGCGCATTATTGGAACGTTGGGCATAAATTCCATTTCAATAATGATAAAATTCTTTCGATCCCCGTCACATCTTGATAGAATCTTGTTTTATTCATATGAATTTTCTTGTTAACAACATGAATTTCTCCCCACCTCTCCGTCGTAGGTGAAAAGGCCTAACTAATATTTGCCCTTATTTCTCTCGACCATTGTGGTTTTTCTTGTCTCATTTTCTGTTTCACTCTCGGTCACCGCACTGTGGGCCAGTAGACCATGACCTTTGGCCAAAAGTCAAAAATTAAATTTTCAGCTAAAATATGTGTAGGCAGTTTTAATATAGCCCAAATTAAGTATTCATCATCATTCCAAACATTATAATTTACATTTTGGACCGACGAGAGTACAATGTAATGAAAAATATGTTTAAAAAAAATTTTTTTTAAATGTAACTTTTAAATTTTTATTTCAGACATATACCTAGGAATTTCACCTTACTGTTACACTTTTATCGGAGTAATTAGTTAGTGTTAAATTATAATACAATTTTTCAATTTGTTGGATAAGTTAATACTCTTGACAAACTTATAGTTTATATCTTATCATCTGACATTTTACAATGTTTGAATGACTTTCCAAAATTAGTTCCTAATTATTAAGTAATTAGTTATTATTAATTAATTAATTAAATTAAATCCAGAAAGTTCCACGAGGTAATTAGCTAAACATTTTTTTTTTGTTGTCTTCTTTGATGTTTCTTCTTTCGAAAACCCCTGCTCCATTTTGCCCGTATAGCAAAGGTGGACAAATATACCGAAAAACAAAAGTTATGTTTTTTTTCATGTTTTCGCGTTATTTTGTAATATTATACTTCGGAAATATAATTTGCTTTTCATTTTCAATATAAAATTACGAAAATTACTATATTTTTATTGCTATATTTAATCATTTAAACGTACTAAATTATTATTTTTATTTTTGCTCGCCATATGTCAGCCGCCATTTTGTTTTTTAGGGTATTTTTAGTGTATTTCAAAATTTCAACTATGAATTCAATTTTCCTGCACATAAAACCCCCCAAATTTTATCAAAATACTAATTTTGGCCACGAAACCTTGGATGCTGGCCCATTGTGCACCACTGTTTTTCTTGTTTTCTTCTTCAACTTTTTTTATGCATTTTTTGTGAGGGCAACTTTACACTCTCCGTTTCAACTCACTTATTTTTTCTTCTTTCTCGTCTGGTTAGTCTTGAGAATGGGCGCCTATTTCTTTAGTCTCGAAACATGTCCAATTCGGATTTTTTTTTTTGTTGAAGCAAATGAAGTTTACATAATCAAGTATGTATAACTCTAGTTTTCTTAGATTTATTCTTTCAAGTGTTACGACAGAGGGACGCAAAAGTTGATCCCACAATACGACAAGTGTCTCAATTCTGGTAGTGGCTATGTTGAAAAATAGCTGAAACATTATTGTACATGTTGCCAGTAAATATGATCCTGAAAGTGCCAGTTCTTTTCTCTAAAAAATTCGGGAAACTTACTTTCTGGATACGCCTTGTATTTTATTCATTCTTTTTCCTTTCAGCTATGGGTGTAGCTCTACCGTATTTACCAATCGTTGCCAGGAACAGGATCGGTCTTTCTGCAACGTCATTGGCCGCTGTTCTAACCACTCAGCAGCTACTCGCCGTCATCACGAAGCCAGTCATTGGATACGTAGCTGATTACTTCAACAAACTGAAACTGATTATAATAACACTTCTGACAGTACAAGCTATAGCCCTTTTTCTCGTCATTGCTGTTCCCCCAATCCACAAGTCAACAACAATTGATTTCGGGGGGGATGAATTCACAATGATCATCGCAAGGCCCTCACTGAATGTAGAATTTATCTGCGTCAGCAGTGCTAACGCAACTGCGCTTTGCTTTAAGAACAAAAATAGTCCTGAAGTCTATGGAACAGAATTAAATTGCAGTTGCTCAGTAGCCACGCCTGTGCCATTGGAAAATGTCACCGATACCCACGAGCGTTGGGGCACGTTGAAATCCGTCCCGTTAGATCAGGGTGAAACGTTTCCTTGCATGATCTCCAGGAACAACAATGGTGAAGGAGTCAGCGATTTTGCAACTCTCGAATTTTGGATGTTTGCTATAACGACGACATTGATGAGCACGTGCGTCAGTTCCGTTTTCACCCTCGGTGATACGGCGTGTTTTGAGACGGTGGAAAAAGTGAAAGGCGATTTCGGAAGGCAGAGAATGTTCGGGGCAGTCGGATGGGGAACAATGTCAGCCATAGGTGGACTCCTGATTGACTTGACTCACGATTACGTCGCGGCTTGGGTGCTGATGGCAGTTTTGAAAATAATAACTATTTGGAACATTTCGCAGTTAGATCTGGTGAAACCTCATTTCTCGCAGAATCTCTTAAAAGACGTCGGCAAAGTTCTCAAGTCATTGGAGTTCGTCGCTTTTGAATGGGGAGTTTTTTTCAACGGATTGGGGGCTGGCATCATGTGGTTCTATTTATTGTGGTTCCTGGCTGGTCTTGGAGCCAACACGTTTCTTTGTGGACTAGTGAATTACGTCCAATGCTTCCTGGGTGAGATACCATTTATGTACTTCTCCGGCTGGTTTATACAGAAACTGGGACATTTCAACCTCATCACCCTATCCCTGCTTTCTTATGCTTTGCGTTTCCTGTGGTACAGCTACCTCTATAATCCTTGGCTAGTCCTTCCCATGGAGATAGCACACGCTTTCACTTATGGTACCTTTTATCCTACTGTGGCATCCTATGGAAAGAAGAGTGCGAAGCCGGGTACTGAAGCAACTACCCAGTCTATTCTTTTTACCACCCATGAAGGCCTAGGTAAGTAAACACTTATTTCTAGTGTTTTGATAATGATTGTTAACTATTATTATTACCGGCTTTTTCATTAAAGTGAAAATTCTTGCTTGGAGTTTATACAAGAATCTAATTGGTTTGATCGTTTTAATAAGTGCAGTAAGAATGGTCTTTAAATTTTTAAAAATTATGTTTCGAACAATGGATGGTATTTTCTACACTAGGTAATGCGGCAAGCTCCATGCCGCCTATACTTCCGGGTTACTGCTTCCATTGTATTTTAAAGCCATTTGGCTCACAACGTGATCATTGTGTTTTGAAATTCTTGCAAACATGGTATTTGATTTCTTATTACTCGTATTTACAATAATAAAGGTGCTAACACGGACGTAAGATGGTGCACAGCTTGCAACAAGAACAAACAGTAATAAACGAATGGAAAGAGGCTAAAACAGAACTGCCGAATAAGCGAGTTATTCCAAATCTAGCAAACATGCCACCTTTTTTAACGATATATCTCTAAGTAACTAAAACAAATTTTCACTTCAAACTCACCAGGTCCCGCAGCGGACTGATCGTTAAGACACGGTTCCCAGCAGATCACCGAAGTCAAGCATCACTGGCTGCGGTCAGTGTGCGGGTGGGTGACCACTTGGATCAGCCTACGTAGGGACCGAGGGTGTGCGGTATGGGTCCTCGTTAAACTGTTCTACCGTAAAGTGCTCGACTTCGAGTGCAGGTCGTCGGACTACCGAAGCGGGGGTGCCATTCCCTCCGCAGAGGATCAAAATTGTGATGGCATGTCTTCGGATCATCCTCAGGGATGTTTCCCAGACCGTCGCCAATAGCCCATTGTGCAGCTCTAGTGCGACGTAAATGAACAACAACAACAATCAAACTTACCAGAATTACTTAATAACATTAATATCTTATGAAATATGGCAGATTTGAGCTAAAAAATTATCTATATCGAAAACAAAATTATCCGTTTGAAAATATCGCCTTGCAGAATAAGCTGTAGTAAGCAGTTGCAAACATTCTTACCGGAACTGGAGCAGGTATGATGCTCGAGATTGTTATTGTTTACATATATATTGAAAACGTCATCCATTCTAACCATTGCAGTACACATTAAAAAAACATCCCAATATTATATTGGAAAGTTTTAATCTTAAACAATTATAAGCTTCCATATGCTGGAAGAAATTTAGAAAATTTCCGGTGTATCCCTTCGCTTATGTTATGCTTACGAGGAGATGTGTCAACAGGCTTAATATTCTAAGAAGTTTTATTATTGTGATTTGTGTTTAAATTTACTCGTAATTTAACCGTTCATAAGAGTTTTCGGTAATTTATAAATTCTAATTGGTCGTGAGCATAAAACAAAATTAAGAAAATTAATATCACGGCGTAAGTAAAGCATAAGGTTTGCCATGTTTTGAGCTTTATTCGGCTATATTTGTGTAAAATATCCCAGTTTGTTTATCTTTTGGCTGGCATCATTGTAGGCTAAAAAGCCAATACCAAGGAAAATAAAATCATGCGCAGAAGAATGGGCAAACGTAAAGTTGCTCTATCAGAGCTGCAGTTAATGCAAGAATATCAATGGTCAGAAGAAAGATTATGGTTTTTTAAACTTAAAAAGATTGGAAAGTTCTGCAAAGACGATATATAAAATAAATTTATATCGAAAGCAAGCTTAATTCGCGACATTGCCGCAATAGCCATTGAACTGTGTGGTAGAGCAAAGCGTTTTGAACATGCGCTTTTTATTAATTTTCTCACTGTCATTGAACAGCCTAAAAATATAAGAAGCTACATCAAACCTCAACTCCTGAATCAGACTATAAGGAAATTGGGCATTGGTAGAAAAACTCATCTTCATGGAGGACTTTCTGAGCAAAATATAACCCACATTTGCTTTACATTGAAAGGAAAACCACGAATACCTGCCACAGATAGTGCAACAATAAGGAGATTCTAAATCATGTCCCATGAACTATTGGGGATATTTTATATCTTGTCTACAGTTAGAACTCCCCCCGCCACAAAGTCTGAGGCCGTCTGCTGCTAGGGAAACATGAATAGCGCATTTCATTCTTTACTCTAGGGCTAACACAATAGACCGAAGAAAAATACTCCTTTCCTTTCTCCGACCCGAACCAAAACCTGTCCCAAGCAGTGACCCGAGTTGAAATAGTTCGTTACCATAGTCACGGGTCGAAACGAATGGGTCTTTAGACAAACTATACATCTGCGGGTGCTAAACCAGAATCATGTGATTGAATGGACAGTTTTAGGATTAGTGCAAGACTTCCGGGTTATTCCTTAAGCTTGAATTATCCAATATTATTATGCTTTTCAATACAACTTTTAGTTTAACTGTCAATGTAATGAATGGAAGATTCCGCAAGCTTGCTAAAAAAAAATAATAAGCAATGGTATTTTACACAAATATAGCGAAATTAAGTTTGATTTTTTATACCAAGTTTCATCGTCAACCAAAACGGCAACAACATCACATGATCTAAACCAGGGGTTTCCAACTGGCGGCCCGCACGCCGCAACTGGCCCTCGAAGCCTTTTTTTGTGGCCCACGAACTAAAATATATCAGTTTTCATTTTTTCGTGCGGACAATTTTCGTAAAAAATCTATAAGGGTTCAAAATACTTTTCTCGTTAAAAAAAAAAAAAAAAAAAAAAATAAAAAACTAATTTTTTTATTTCTGTGAAATTTAACATTCCAACGGTGCAAAAAAAAAAAATTTCTCAGGTTTTACACCCAAGAAATTATTTATTCAAATACAAAAATAATCGTGTATGTTGCTCTTTTTTATTTTTTATTTATTTATTTATTTTTTTGTATTTTGTGAAAATAATTTAGCAGGTACGCATCAGAAATTTTCTCGAAGAAATTCTCCGATTTAACTTTTTGAAACCACTCATTTTGGACGAAATTATTTACATTTGTAAATTTTAAAGCGTATGAAAGAGGGAATGAATATCATGTTTTAGCTAAAGTCCTTGAATTGAATATCGCATGAGCGGAAAAGAGGAAAAAAAATTAATTTCAGATGCTTGAGAATTTTTTTGTTGTTGCTATGATTCCTAATAAGTCGAAAAAAAATTTAATTTATCGCAGAATTAAATTTAAAATAAAAAAAAATCTTGTCCCTAAGTTTTTGATTTAAAATGATACGTAACAAGCATTATTTGTAATGCTTGTAATTTTGTTTTTTAATATTAAAAAAACTTTGATAAAAATATGACAGCAATATTTAATGTTCTTTCTAACATAAAAGAGTCCTATATAAAACTTTGATAAAGTTGTGGCCCGCCATTTGATTGGTGTTTTTAATTGCGGCCCTCGGCCTAATGTAAGTTGGAAGCCCCTGATCTAAGCCTTCATTTTTACCACCTGGGTAGAACTTATTTTCAACTCTTCGAGACTATTTTGTGAGGAAAAAGCTGCAATTTAGGTGCATGTTACTGTAGAATCTTTGTAGAGGCAGTATTCTGAAAATAGGTAAAAATGAAAAACTTTTAAACATTTAATAACATAACTGATCTCTGTGTTTAGGTGCTGGTCTTGGCTGCATTTTGGCTGGTATTGGCTTTGATCTGGTTGGAAGTCACCAAACATTCTTCTATGTCAGTCTCATGGGTTTTTGTGCCGCCATCTTTAATGCTGTGAATACATACCTACTCAATAGACGTAGCAGCGAAGTTCTTACTCTTTCGCAAGTCAACGTCATAACTCCTGAATAGTGAACTTTTAGAAGAAGAATCATTTCGCCAACTTGATGTTGTAACTTCTCTGAAAACATCTGCTGTACAGTCTACACTTATTGAAACAAAATAAAAAACAACTTCCTTAAGTTCATGCACATTTATAAAAGCCGTCATTCATTCATAACTCGGTTGAGAGTCCTGAAATTCGCACAGAAGGTAAAAGAGAGAATTTTAGAAGAAAGAATTATCACCGGGGCTTCATACCCCATATCGGTTCACCTGGGTGTGAG
Organism: Parasteatoda tepidariorum; assembly: GCF_043381705.1. Taxonomy (NCBI): domain Eukaryota; kingdom Metazoa; phylum Arthropoda; class Arachnida; order Araneae; family Theridiidae; genus Parasteatoda; species Parasteatoda tepidariorum. The sequence continues at coordinate 1,769,262 of NC_092208.1, read as the reverse complement.
ACTTATAACAAGAAGTCCGTTTGTAGTGGGAACCCCAATTAATTTATCTTGTGGGGAATTAATTATCGACAATGTCAACCTTCATCTATCAAAAGGTACCTCGGGAAAGAATCTAGTTAACATATCTTATACAGGGTGATTCTAAAAAGATGGGAAAAATTTTAGGAAGTGATAGTACACACCCAGACAAACAATTTTTATCACAGAATGTATGATCGGAAACAAAACCCAAAACCGCTAGAGGGCGTCAGAGTTTATGTTCTTATATGAGGCAAAAACACACAAAGAACGATGAAGTTAAGTTATAAAAGCAAATGTAAAGGCATGTGATTACAATAAGTGTTGAAAACAGTGGCCGGCAGCGGCTATGCTGGTACAACGGCGAAGAAAAGATAGGCGAACTTTCCCTGCAGCGGCCGAAAGCTTGGCGACAAATAACGTAGCGCAGTAACTCGCAATAGGAATGGAGCTTTCTCGTTTGCATGAAAAAACTTTCCAAATGCGCCAGCACCTTTGCGTTTTGTTTTCGACCATGCATTCTTTGATAAAAATTGTTTGTCTGGGTGTGTACTATCACTTCCTAAAATTTTTCCCATCTTTTTAGAATCACCCTGTATGCTAGTGAATTGGTATTTAATATTTGTAGTGGTAGTTACGACACATTACTTCCCTTCCAGAATTTTATCACAGATAGAATTCGATGAACTGTTACCACTAGTTGATTCATGTTGTTCATTTATTTATATCAATTTTGCTCATTATATATATTTCTTCCCCTTCATTTTTTGCTTATAGCATTTCTCGCATTATTATTATTTTCTTCATTTTTTTATAGCATTTCGCTCATTTTTCCCCCCTTATTTTTGTTACATAGCATTTCGCTCATTATTATTTTTTCAATATTGTTTATTAACCGGGAGACTTTATTTACTTCACCGGATTTTTTTCCTCCTTGAGCAGTATATTTTTTAAGCAAATCAACTCTTTAATGTGGATCATCACTCAATGTTGGAATGTTCATACCACGTCCGGAGGTCACCATTGTGGTCACCATTCATCATAATTGAATTGTTTTCATACATGAGTAGATAACATGTATTAATATTTTACTTTATAACCGCCGTTGAACAGCCGACCCAATTTTGGGTTTACGACTACTAATGTTCAACTCTGTAGCCTTGAACCAATCCAGAAAACTTCTGGTTCAGTACTCCCATAGGTATAATTTGGTATGGGAACATGGAGGAGTTTGTGACTCGACAGATTTAACGCGCATCAGTCACATTACGCAATTTTGTTTAAAAACACTTCTGAAAAGGAAAAATATATGTTAGACATTAAAACAATTGGAATATATATAGAAAATTAAGTTGAGTAGAAACAAAACTATGATGCAGTACTGAAATTATAACTTAGTTTTGTTTATACCTAACTATGATGTATCATAATACGTTTAAAATTATTCTAATTAGAAGGCTTACCTAAAAACCCTTTATTTTTAATCAGGGCTTGTTTCATATCTTTTTCTGTTTTAAAGCCTACAAATTCAAAACCTAAAATAAAAACAAGAAGAAGATTTATAGTATTTAAAATAAATGATAAGATTTCTGTAAGAAGTATATAAATTGTAAAACCTTTTCTTTTTGGTGGAAGACTAAGACTAGCTATTTTGAGAGAACTGAAGAATTTTTTGATTTGTGCCTAAAAAGACAGACTAACAAACAAAGAACTAAATAAAATAAAAATTAATTTTAATTTTTCATTTTGAGTATTAACATATACCTTTTTGCATTAAAAAGGTAAGTTGATAAGCTTTACCGTAAACAACTCCTTATATTTTTTCTGCAAAATAATAATAAGGAAATTAAAAATTATAAACCAATATCAGTAAACAAGGCAAGAGCTCTTAACAAAAGCCTCTAGAGAATATTAGTTTCATTAGGGATATTTTTTTAAAAAAAATATTGGTACAATGGAGAAATAAAAGTGCATCTGTTAAATGAATAATATACAATTATATACTGTTATATAATATACTATATAATATACTATATAATAAACAATAATACACTAAATAATAATATACTTTAGTCTTTGCTGGATTTCACACACAGAAAACACCCCATGCATGCTAGAATATCCAAAATGTTACAAAAGAAGTCGAAAAAGAGCAAATAAACTGATTTTCCTCGATTTTTCGAGTTTTTTCCCAATAGAAAAAATTATTTTCTACATGCAGGACCCTCCAGAATATCGAAAAACACATAAAAAAAATAATATAATTTAAAATAAACAAAAGAAAATAAAAATAAATTTTTTTGAAAATTAGTCCTTCCTTGGGATTCGAACCCAGGACCCCTCCCTCCAGCAGCGAACTTGCTTGTCTGGTGGCCTACCTTTCTGTCCACCGTGATACGTGAAGCCAACCACAGTTTCGCTTCAAAAGCTCTCTCCTCTCATCTTCGCAATATACCTTTAGGGGCCCACTGTGACCCCCCTAATTGGCCTATAAAAGTTCTTTTCTGCAACCTTGTTTGGACCATAGACCCCTACTTGGGGTCCGAGTTTGAAAATTATACATTGATATTAAAGGGAGTTGGGGGTCTTGAAATTTGAACCCTTCTCGAACCATTTTATTTTTTTATTCTTTTTTTTTATTACTCCATTACGATTTCTTTGCTGGATTTCACACACAGAAAACACCACAACAATGCTAGAATATCCAAAATGTTACAAAAGAAGTCGAAAAAGAGCAAATAAACTGATTTTCCTGGATTTTTCCAGCTTTTTCCCATTTTCCCAATAGAAAAAATTATTTCCTACATGCAGGACCCTCCAGAAAAAAGGAAAACACATAAAAAAGTAATATAATTTAAAATAAACAGCAAAAAAAAAAGAAAATTTTTTGAAAATTTGTCCGTCCCTGGGATTTGAACCCAGGACCCCTCCCTCCAGCTTCAAAAGCTCTCTCCTCTCATCTTCGCAATGTACCTTGAGGGGCCCACTGTGACCCCCCTAATAGGCCTATAAAAATTCTCTTCAGCAGCCTTGTTTGGACCATAGACCCCTACTTAGGGCCCGAGTTTGAAAACTATACCTTGATATTAAAGGGAGTTGGGGGTCTTGAAATTTGAACCTTTCTCGAGCCATTTAATTTTTTTAATCTTTTTTTTTTATTCTTCCATTACGCTTTCTTTGCTGGACTTCACACACAGAAAACACCCCATGCATGCTAGAATATCCAAAATGTTACAAAAGAAGTCGAAAAAGAGAAAATAAACTGATTTTCCTGGATTTTTCCAGTTTTTTCTCATTTTCCCAAAAAAAAAATTTTCCCTACGTGCAGGAACCTTCAGAATATCGAAAAACACATAAAAAATAATATGATTTAAAATAAACAAAAAAAAAGGAAAAGTTTTTGAAAATTTGTCCGTAACTGGGATTCGAACCCAGGACCCCTCCCTCCAGCAGCGACCTTGCTTGTCTGGTGGCCTACCTTCCAGTCCACGGGGATACTTGAGGCCTACCACAGATTCGCTTCGAAAGCTCTCTCCTCTTATCTTCGCAATACACCTTTAGGGGTTCTTTGAACCTTTCTCGAGTCTTTTTTTTTTTTTTTTTTTTATTTTTTTTTTTTTTTTTTTTTNTACGCTTTCTTTGCAGGACTTCACACACAGAAAACACCCCATGCATGCTAGAATATCCAAAATGCTGCAAAAGAAGTCGAAAAAGAGCAAATAAACTGATTTTCCTGGATTTTTCCAGTTTTTTCCCATTTTCCCAATAAAAAATTTTTTTTCCCTCCTTGCAGAAACCTCAAGAATATCGAAAAACACATAAAAAAAATAATATAATTTAAAATAAACAAAAAAAAAGAAAAGAAGATTTTTTGAAAATTTGATCATATATGGGATTTGAACCCAGGACCCCTCCCTCCTGCAGCGAACTTGCTTGTCTGGTGGCCTACCTTTAAGTCCACGGTGATACGCGAAGCCTGCAAAAATTTCGCCTCAAAAGCTCTCTCCTCTCATCTTCGTAATATACCTTTAGGGCCCCACTGTGACCCCCGTAATTGGCCTATAAAAATTCTCTTCAGCAGCCTTGATTGGACCATAGACCACCACTTAGGGTCCGAGTTTGAAAATTATACCTTGATATTAAAGGGAGCTAGGGGGTCTTGAAATTTGAATCTTTCTCAAGCCATTTTATATTTTTATTCTCTTTTTTTATTATTCCATTACGCTTTCTTTGCTGGACATCACACACAGAAAACACCCCATGCATGCTGGAAAATCCAAAATGTTGCAAATTAAATTATTTTTACAATATATACGACAGTTTCTCATGCGTAAGGTGTTCTTTGAGTAAAAGTGTGCATCTTTCTTTGTTAAAGTACGCATAATGGAATAATAATAAAAAATAAAATAAAATGGTGGACGGGGGTTCGAATTTCAAAGCCGTCTAACTCTCTTTAATATTAAGTTATAATTTTAAAACTCGAACCCTAAGTAGGGGTCAATGGTCCAAACTTGTCCACTGGAACAAATTTTTATAGGTTAATTAGGGGGTGCAGGGGAGCCCTCAAAGGTGTATTGCATAGCTGACCGTCAGAGGGCTTTTGAAGCGAAATCGTAACTGGCTTCTTGTGTTCGAGTGGTCTGGTGGTCAAGACACCGCTGTAGTAACTGACGGCAAGGGCGAGGGGTCGCAGGTTCGAATCCCAGCTTCATTAACTTTTCAAACGAATTTCTTTTTTTTTCTTCCGATTATTTTGCATTATATTATTTTTTCAATGTGTTTTTACATATTTTAGAGGATCCTACTTAGAGGAAATAATTTTTTTAAATTCTTAAAATTTCGAATAATGTGTAAAAACTGGAAAAATCAAGGAAAATTGTCTTATTTCCATTGTTTTAAATTATTTTTACAATATATTCGACAGTTTCTAATGCGTAAGGTGTTCTATGAGTAAAATTGTGCATCTTTCTTTGTTAAAGAACGCATAATAGAATAATAAAAAAACTATAATAAATAAAATAAAATGTCGGGGTGGAGTTCAAATTTCAAAGCCGTCTAACTCCCTTTAATATTAAGTTATAATTTTCAAACTCGGTCTCTAAGTAGGGGTCTATGGTCCAAACATATCTGTTGCAGGAAATTTTTATAGGGTAATTAGGGGGTGCAGGGGGACCCTCGAAGTTCTATTGCATAGCTGACAGTGAGAGGGCTTTTGAAGCGATATCGTGACTGACTTCGAGTGTTCGAGTGGTCTGGTGGTCAAGACACCGGAGTAGTAACTGACGGCTGGGGAGAGGAGGCGCAAGTTCGAATCCCTGCTTTATCAACTTTTCAAAAAAATTTCTTTTTTTTTTCTTTAGCCTATTTTGCAACATATCTGTTGCAGGAAATTTTTATAAGATAATTAGGAGGTGCAGGGGGGACCTCGAAGTTCCATTGCATAGCTGACAGTGAGAGGGCTTTTGAAGCGATATCGTGACAGACTTCTACTGTTCGAGTGGTCTGGTGGTCAAGACACCGGAGTAGTAACTGACGGCAGGGGAGAGGAGGCGCAGGTTAGAATCCCTGCTTTATCAACTTTTCAAAAAAATTCTTTTCGTTTTCTTTAGCCTATTTTGCATTATATTATTTTTTCAATGTGTTTTTCTATATTTTAGAGGATCCCACATATAGGAAATAGTCGTTTTTAATTGGTAAAATGGCGAATAATGGGTAAAAACTGGAAAAATCCAGGAAAATTGGCTTAGTTCCAATGTTTTAAATTATTTTTACAATATATTCGACAGTTTTTCAAGCGTAAGGTGTTCTATGAGTAAAATTGTGCATCTTTCTTTGTTAAAGAACTTATAATGGAATTATAAAAAAACTATAATAAATAAAATAAAATGTCGGGGTGGAGTTCAAATTTCGAAGCCGTCTAACTCCCTTTAATATTAAGTTATAATTTTCAAACTCGGACTCTAAGTAGGGATCTATAGTCATAACATATCTGTTGCAGGAAATTTTTATAGGGTAATTAGGGGGTGCAGGGGGGCCCTCGAAATTCTATTGCATAGCTGACAGTGAGAGCGCTTTTGAAGCGATATCGTGATTGACGTCTAGTGTTCGAGTGGACTGGTGGTCAAGACACCGGAGTAGTAACTGACGGCTGGGGAGAGGAGGCGCAGGTTCGAATCCCTGCTTTATCAACTTTTCAAAAAAAATTCTTTTTTTTTTCTTTAGTCTATTTTGCATTATATTATTTTTTCCATGTGTTTTTCTATATTTTAGAGGATCCCACGTATAGGAAATAGTTGTTTATAATTGGTAAAATGGCGAATAATGGGTAAAAACTGGAAAAATCCAGGAAAATTGGCTTATTTCCAATGTTTTAAATTATTTTTGCAATATATTCGACAGTTTCTCAAGCGTAAGGTGTTCTATGAGTAAAATTGTGCATCTTTCTTTGTTAAATAACGCATAATTGAATAATAAAAAAACTATAATAAATAAAATAAAATGTCGGGGTGGAGTTCAAATTTCGAAGCCGTCTAACTCCCTTTAATATTAAGTTATAATTTTCAAACTCGGATTCTAAGTAGGGATCTATGGTCCAAACATATCTGTTGCAGGAAATTTTTATAGGGTAATTAGGGGGTGCTGGGGGGAGCTCGAAGTTCTATTGCATAGCTGACAGTGAGAGGGCTTTTGAAGCGATATCGTGACTGACTTCTAGTGTTCGAGTGGTCTGTTGGTCAAGACACCGGAGTAGTAACTAACGGCTGAGGAGAGGAGGCGCAGGTTCGAATCCCTGCTTTATCAACTTTTCGAAAAAAATTCTTTTTCTTCTTCTGACTTCTACTGTTCGAGTGGTCTGGTGGTCAAGACACCGGAGTAGTAACTGACGGCTGGGGAGAGGAGGCGCAGGTACGAATCCCTGCTTTATCAACTTTTCAAAAAAAATTCTTTTTTCTTTCTTTAGCCTATTTTGCATTATATTATTTTTTCAATGTGTTTTTCTATATTTTAGAGGATCCTACATATAGGAAATAGTTTTTTTTAATTGGTAAAATGGCGAATAACGGGTAAAAACTGGAAAAAACCAGGAAAATTGGCTTATGACCATTGTTTTAAATTATTTTTTCATTATAATCGAGAGTTTATCATGGATAAGGTGCTCTATGATTAGAATCGTGCATTCTTCTTTGTTAAAGAGCGCATAATGGTATAATTATAAAAATATAATAAATAAAATAAAATGTCGGGGTGGAGTTCAAATTTAGAAGCCGTCTGACTCCCCTTAATATTAAGTTATAATTTTCAAACTCGGACTTTAAGTAGGGGTCTATGGTCCAAACATATCGGTTGCAGGAAATTTTTATAGGGTAATTTGGAGGTGCAGGGGGGCCCTCGAAGTTCTATTGCATAGCTGACAGTGAGAGGGCTTTTGAAGCGAAATCTTGACTGACTTCTAGTGTTCGAGTGTTCTGGTGGTCAAGACACCGGAGTAGTAACTGATGGCTGGGGAGAGGAGGCGCAGGTTCGAATCCCTGCTTTATCAACTTTTCAAAAAAAATTCTTTTTTTTCTTCTTTAGCCTATTTTGCATTATATTATTTTTTCAATGTGTTTTTCTATATTTTAGAGGATCCCTCATATAGGAAATAGTTGTTTTTAATTGGTAAAATGGCGAATAATGGGTAAAAACTGAAAAAATCCAGGAAAATTGGCTTATTACCATTGTTTTAAATTATTTTTACAATATAATCGAGAGTTTATCATGGATAAGGTGTTCTATGAGTAGAATCGTGCATCCTTCTTTGTTGAAGAGCGCATAATGGTATAAAAATAAAAATATAATAAATAAAATAAAATGTCGGGGTGGAGTTCAAATTTCGATGCCGTCTTACTCCCTTTAATATTAAGTTATAATTTTCAAACTCGGACTCTAAGTAGGGGTCTATGGTCCAAACTATGTATGTATATCTAAAACAGTGTTCTTAGAAGCTTTATTTTGCGGAAATTCGTCTTCTAAAATGCTTTGAAACGGGGACGGGTTTTTTTTTTACATAGTAAATAAAGAGTTTTGAATTGATAGTATTTAGTATTATTATTTTCTCAATAATCACGAAATCAAAATTATTTGACGGCACATCTATCACTGCATCAAACTATTTTTTGAAAAAATGGCACGTTGGTGCATTAAGGTTCGCCACCCCTGCCCCATGAGGTCTATAATTATTTCCTTTGTGGATCAAGTTCCGAGTTAAATTATAAGTTAAATGATATAATCGGAAACTGGATCGGTCTGAATATAATTTAAAATTTTGAGATCATTTAATCGAATAATTTTTCATTTTAGTGTTACAATTTGTTTATGATAAATAACAAATGACCCCGGTATTTATTTTTTAAGATCGAAACAAAATTCCTGTTTGGAGATATTTATACAGTGATAAATGTAGTTGGCAAAAGTAAAAATTAAAATGATGCGAGTTTTTAGTAAAGGTTAATTTAGTTCATTTAAGCTGTAAAATTCAAATTGTTATGTCCCGCAGTGGACTGGTCGTTAAGACGTCTTAACGACCTTTGGTGATCTGCTGGGAGCCGTGTACACGGTTCCCAGCAGATCACCGAAGTCAAGCATCACTGGCTACGATCAGTGTGAGGGTGGGTGACCACTTGGATCAGCCTGCCTAGGGACCGAGGGTGTGCGGTATTGATCCTTGTTAAGCTGTTCTACCTTAAAGTGCTTGACTTCGCGTGCAGGCCGTTGGGCTACCGAAGCAGGGGTGGCATCCCCTCTACAGAGGGTCAAAATTGGGATGGCATGTCTTCGGATCATCCTCAGAGATGCTTCCCAGATCGTCGTCAATAGCTCATTGTGCAACCAGCTGTAGTGCGAAATAATTATTACAGTATTTGAATTATTACTTTTGCAAAAAACGGCCTCAGGTGCAAAATATTTCGGTTTGACTCTTACTGAAGGTTAAAGAGAAATGAAAAAGCTTGGTAGCCAAGCTGAACAACCATAAAACCAACAGTTAAACGATTAACAACCGTGAACCAATAAACCATAAACTTCTTAAAAGTTTACTCGAAATAAGGAGCGGTCTCTGGAATGCCGTGTAGTGGAACAGATAATAATTGCACAAAATTCCTGGCAATAAAAATGCAGGAATTTAAGATTATTAATTTCTAAAAATATGAAAGAAACTTATTTGGAACTACAAATAAAACCATATTCAAAAGTAGAACACAGCTGTTCCAGATCGTTCGTAAAGTCCCTCTACCGATTAAACTCGAAAATTGACGATCTTTTCAGGCCCTTACCGACGAGCCGGAAGATTTATATTGTACTTATGGCAGTGGAGCTATGCGATTTTATGTACTTCTATGTTTTTCATCAAATTTTGACTAACACACTATAAAAATTTCATTATTATTTAATCTGATTTAAGACGCATTTTAATTTTTATTAATATTTCAGGAATTTTTCTTGGGATTAAACAAGTTTTAGTTGTTAAGAAATATATATATGTTCTCGAAACGTTCTTTGTGATGATTGGTCGTTTGTGATTAGAACGGAAGCTTTATTGAAAATTTAATTAGAGAACTTAAGAACTACACTTAAGTCAAAGTCTAGTTGGTATGTCATGTTTAATTTGTCTTTGTATTTACTTTTGTATTTCACAAATCATTTTTCTTATTTTATTTTTATTTACTTCTTCGGCTAATTTACCGGTATCTAAGTATTATTGTTATTACCAAATTGCTGACTATTAATTTCTTCGCAATTCTAAACCTAATCGTATCGAACATTTCCCATCAATCAGAAACTTTATCTCTAATTTTTTGTCGCAATTTTTAGTGCTGCTTAATTATTCTCTCTTTTCATTACAGAATCTATAGAACTACTTAATATTTAAAATAATTTATGTGTCATAATAAGACCTCATCGAAAAATATTTTGATACTTTATTTTCTAGTGCATAGTTTGATCTTTACTTTTATTACTTCAAATATTTTATCCTTAATTTCATACATTAAATAGTGTTTTTGGTGTAAGAAAAATTCTCGGCTAACTTGGCCACACACATTTTCTGAAAATTGTCTGAAAGCATCAACAAATCAAATGATTTTTAGCATTATAAAATGTACTGAAATTTTATTTTTTCTTTAAAGGTTTTTTAAACCTCTTTTTTATTAAAAGATTTTTAAAAATGAATTTTCAGACAGAATTTTTTGCCTACTTTCTTTTGAACTTACCTTTTTACCTATTATAAATTGTCTTGTATATTTTTGTTTCAGAAAAGTTTTAGATATTTTTTACATACAAAATTACTGATGAAAAATTTTTTTTTGTTGTTTTTTTTTTTGTTTCTCTCAGTTTGAGACAACTCATGATGTATGTTTAACCATAAATCTTAACAGAATAATTATCTCAGTATCTAAATCAAAAATCAGAATTTCTGATCTTCGGATTAAGAAATTTCCTGCTTATAAATAGTGCAAGCTTGTAAATCTCTGGCAAAATAATCGCTAAGTCTTGGCAACTTCTGGGCAATTACAAGAGAAACTATAAAAAATAAACACAGAAAGGTACCAACTCAAAAGGCATAAGTTGTAGCAACCTTTGGGCAAATATCTACATGGGTTTTTTTTTTTTAATTTGCAAGTTAAAAATCTATTTGGTACCTTGGCGATTGTATGTGCTACAGATCACAATAAGAAAATATCCCCTAACATTTACTTAACTAGTATTGAAGATTTATTCAGTTACCATTTGTATATGTAACATAACAAGGATTACAGGTTTATCTTTCTAATATCTTTTTGAGAACCCTAAACTAAAAAACAAATATTAACATGGTGTGTAGCCTTTTTAAAATGTGCTTTAAGGTGCTTATTTTTTATTTTTGTTCTTTAAAAGCCCTTAAAGGGACTTTTTTTATTGGGAGTTTTTAAAAAGTGCTTAATTTTTACTATTGGAAAATGAGATTTTTGCCACATATTATGCAAATGCGTGATTTTAACATTGTTTCCCCGTGGCAGAATTTCCGTTTTGAATGAAGTTTTCTTTTCATTTTTTTTTTCAGAGGTAAGCAACTCAGTTATAATTTTTTAAGAAACAACTTTTTGAGCATTTTACGTCCTTCAGCTTGCTCAGAAGAGCTTAAAAAGTATTTGGAGCAACGAAATTTATTTTTTTATGAAAGTATTCTTAAGTTATCTGGGTTCCTGTTAGGGATGTAACGAATATTCGGTATTCAGCCCTTTTGCCGAATATTCGGCGTAGCCGAATACTGAAGTTATTCGGCTGAATATGAATATTATTAGATATTTGGCTGAATAAATTCATAATAATAAGGAAAGATATTTTTTTAAATGTGCTTTTAAATATATTTAATCATGAATATTGCAGAGTTACATTTCACTGCATTAATTTTTAGAAAATCTAACATTTACTCAATTTAAGTTGTATAATACATAAGTGTATTTAATAATGTTACATAAATAAAAACAATTTCTTGTTACAAATTTGTTATCAAGTTGTTAAATTTTTTTTAAAATATAGAAAGTTCATAAAAGCAAATTTGTTAATATTTATTTCATTTTTAATTTGAAAATTATTTAATTACAAAATTAAAATTTCAAAAGTGAAACTTTTTAAAAAGTTCTTAGTTTTCTGGGTTTTAATAATTTTTCTCACAAAAAAGAAAGTTAAGAATACAGTTAACAGTAGTAATGAGTTCTTATATTAAATAAAATAGCATATAAATTACAAGTATAACTATAACTAAAATATGCTATTATTAATTATTTAGATTTATAAAAGCCATATTGCCTTGTTATTGGCATCAAGATATTTAAATTATTACAAAAAATAAATCAAGTTAAAAATATTTTAAATATACAAAGATTAAAAAAGCAATTTTGTTAATATTTATTTCATTTTTAATTTAAAATTTGAAAATTGCTTTAATTACAAAATTACAATCAAAAGAGAAATTTTTAAAAAGTAAGTATTCGGCCACCGAATATTCGGTATTCTTCCTAAAATTTGGCCGAATATTCGGCCCAATCACTATTTGTTACATCATTAGTTCCTGTGGCCTTGAAAAAACCTTGAAGAATACTTTAATTTCATTTTGATTTTCAAGAGTCCTTTGAAGTACTTGAAAATGCTAAATCCTTGAAAAATATCAGAAACTCGCGAGAACAGCCCTATTTTCGTGTTGAACTTCTCGTCCTAACCACTCATATTTATTAACTGAGCATACTTTTTCCAAGTTTTGATATGTTTTTCTTTATTCACTGATATGATCTGCTTTACTTTTTATAAATGATCTTGGATTTTCTTTTTTTCTGATATTTTTTTTAATGTTGGTTACATCTGCATATTAATATCATCACAACATTAACATTTTGTTTTATTAAAGTTTGATTTTCAGGGACTTAATTTGGTTCTTTTTTTAATGATATTTTACCAAACATTCGAAATCTATTTAGTATATCTCTTAATGATAGCATTGTTCTTTACATATATAAGACTTATAAGTTTTTTATAAATAAAAATCTTTAATAATTTTAATTGGTATGTTTTCTATTTTCTTTACCTCAACTGTACATTTGTTATAAATAAGTTTAAGTGTACTCTGTTTTTATTTTTGTCTAGATTGTTTGAAATGTTGTTTGAATATTATTCAGAGGTTATATACCCAACTTAAAATAGGCCTTATGTAAAATTAAAATCTGCATTTTTATGCAACACTAATTCTTTACTTGATGTCAATCACCCTTGCTTTTTTTATACTTGGGTTACTTTTCGAAATAAAGAGAGCAATGGGAGTCTTTTTTTTTTAGTACTATTATCTTAAAAACTATTATATTATATTATTTTCTTTTAATTATAGTAAATTGTATAAAAAATATCAAATATTTATTGATACATGTAATTATTATGTGTGCAATGGTTACACCTATAGAATTTTTACCTTTTTCCAAAGTTCAAGGTTTTGGACACTTTAAGACAGTTTAGGACAGTTTTACCCAGTTTGGGACAGTTTTACCCAGTTTAGGACGGTTTTACCCAGTTTAAGACAGTAAAACCCACATGTCCTGTCCAAAACCCCAACCCTGGGACAAATACCTTGTTATGGCGACATCTTCTACTTCGTAATGGACAAATGAAAATGAAACAAATGTTGGTAGAAACGGTCCAAACGAAACAAATCCGGATATTTTTTAGCCAAATAAATATAATAGCTGATGAAAAAGTAGATATAGAACATTTTCCATATGATGCAGCAAAAATATTCAATTAGAAGTTAAAAATGTATTATAATTAAAGAGAAAAATTTTTTCCATGTTTATTCATGTTTTTTTAATTTTTAGAAATCTCACTTAACTTTCTGAAATCTCACCTTGTTTTGGAGAAAGGGTGAGAAATTCTCTCCAATTTTTTTTCTGTAATGAAAACACTGATAATAATGCCCTTTTTTTTAAAACTTTTGCACCCTGCCTTTTTTTCTGCCTAGAATGAGCTCTGTAGAAAATAAATACTACTATTTAAAATAGGTATAAAATATTTAAAAATTGCTTTGATATTTCTTTTTGAAAAAGAGTTTCTTCTATTTCTTCTACTGTGGAAGAAACTTCATTGATTTCCTTTTTCTCTTCAGATCAAGATGCTTTTGAAGTTTAGTCCCCTCATCTTATTAATTGCTGTAATTGTGGCTGAAGGTGACCTTCATGATGTTGATGATATGCCAGATATTGGAGAGGAAGTTATTGATGCCGTTGAAACTGAAAAAGTATTTTTCAAATTAAACTCCTCTATGCAGAACGAATTTGGGTACTTTTTGATTAACCGTTTGCAAGAAAGTTCAACTCTTTTTTGTTTCTTTTTTTTTACTTAACTATTATGTGCTTAGAAAAATAAAATAAAAAGTTTGGATTTTTTTTTTTTTTTTTTGTGAATTTTTACTTGCATAATCTTTTCACTTGGTTAACCAAAAAGTACCAGAGATTCTTAAATCTTTTTTGTAAAAAAAAATTTTTTTTTTGTCAGATCTTGATCAAATGAGGGCAATTTTGTGGTTGCAATATTTCCCTGATTAATAAACTTTAAGGTTTGTGGATTTGTCAAAAAAAAAAAAAAAAAATTTCAACTACAATTTTGCACTGTTTTTTTAACTAGTAAAAAAAAGTATTTATATAAAAACCTAAAATTTTGGTAATTTTATTAATTTTTACCAGTAAAGGGGGAATGTTGTGTGTAAAAGATTGTGATTTCAGATTTGGTACCTAGATTATTTATTAGATTTTACAGAACTTGAGAGGCCCTTTCTCTGTCATTTGAACTGAACTATCGAATGGGTGCGGACAGAGAATATTCTAAAACTGTGTTTAATCCTTTACTATAAAGGGTGCAATATTTTAGATTCTCTATTTTTTCTCACAAAATTATGCAGGCACAATCAGCAGTTTTTGAAAGATATTTAAAAAGTTGCCAGTTTTTAGAGTTTGGATAAGTAGGTAGACAGTTTGGATAAGTAGGTATAGTAGTACTTCATTTTTATCAGAGATGAATGATTGTGCTCCGGACAAAAATCCGGATTTTTCGTAAACCGTGATCCGGAAGTCAGAGATCCAGAGGAAAATCATGAATCACATTTATGTATAATAAAAATTCTTGTATATTTCATTTTTTAGAAATATTATCTTTCATTTGTAAATATTTCTCTTTCATTTGTAAATATTTTTCTGGTAGAAAAATAAATGTGATTAGAGATAAAAGTAAACTAATACATAATTATTCATTTAAATTATTCTACATAAAATTTATTTAAAATAGCATGTTGTGAAAATATCAATGGTTTAAATTTATTAAGACATTAATTTTTTTAAATGCGTCATTAATGATTTTCAAGAAATTTTCAGGATTTCTGAGTTGGGCTCACAATCACCCCTGTTTTATACAATTCACTAATTAGTAAAATTCCATCAGTTCTTGGTGCCAACTCATTAAATTGCCTTATTATTATTTTATTATTAGTAGCTACTAATCCCTAGTTTTAAAACATTCTTCAAAACCACAATTTATTTTAGTCTATCTCAATTTATGAGATTGTCTTTTCTTAAAGAATTACTATTTTTTAATTACGAGGATAGTCGAGAGTTATTCTACATAGGAATATTTGACATACTACAATGAAGATATGAGGCAACACTATTTTTTAATTTCCAAATACGTGAAATTGATTTTTTTAATTTGATAGAATTTTAACTAATTATTAACTTTAGATTTTAAAGTATCTTAGAATGAATCAGATTCTTTATTTATTTATTATGAAAGTAAATACGTATATCAGGGTGCGTACAGACTCCTTATACTCCTTAAAAACTCCTTGGAAATAAAAAGTCTCCACGGAGTACTTGGAACTACTTAGATTTCCCAATTAGTCCTTAAAAGCTCCTTAGATTATTGTATGACTTATTGTTATGACTTATCTGTCAAAATCTAATAGCTTAAGAAAACTTTAAAAGAAAGAAAAAAAATTACATTGCAACAGCCAGAAGAAAAAAAGTGCAGCAAATAATTTTAATTTTGCATGTTACAAGCAAACTTAATTGATCATTTACTGTGATTTTTTTCTTCTTCGTATAAAATGCCTTAGATTTTCTTATGTATTCAAATTTTAAAATATAAGATTGGTAGGTTTTTATGTTAATCTTTAACATCTGTACTTCAACAAGATTTGTTAAAATATTTGAAACTGGAAAATGTATTTATTCGTAAAAGGGATAACTTTATTTTTCTGGATGAAGTTTGACAAAGTCAAAATTTATTTCAAAAAGGCTAGAAAAAATTACGCAAAATATACATTTTCGCAATTTCTTTTAATAACTGCTTCTTAATTATATATAAAATAAAATAAAAACTGTCTAGTTATCTTTTACGCAAAGTTTTTAAATTTTTGATAAGTTTTTGGACTCCTTGGATTTCTTTTTCTGATCTCAATATGAACCCTGGTATATAAATGAATGACGAACTTTTGCTATTAGATATATTGAAAATGTTTAACTTCTAATGTGATTTATTTTCATGGATAAATTTATAGGAACCTGAAGTTGAGATAGAAGAGATACCTTATGTAACACCTCATCCCATTGGTAATGCCTATATAGCTGAACATTTTGATCACCGTGAAGACTATGATAAAAAGTAAGCTATAAACCTAACTTGCAAGTGTATTTAATTTTGTTCCCCGTGACAGAATTCTTTCGAGCTATCTGCGACAAAACTCTCTAGAACCGATATGTTTCTGCAAGATGCTTTTAATATTAACCAGGGTTGGGTTTTTGCCGTCAAAAACTAGTTTCTGACATGACAGTGGTAAAAACAGTGTTTTTACCGGTAAAAACTGTCAAAAACCTACTATTTTCTTTAATTTATGGCATATAGCGGACAAGATATTATTTTCACATAATTGCCTTTATAAACGAATGTTGAAAATGATTGCTATTAATTTTGCAACTATATGCATGCATTCTTATAGAAGGATATACTTTCATACAGAAATATTGTAATATACTTATTGAAAATAGCGATGCTTACTTTTATCATTATAGCTTGATTTGCAAAGGATTCAAAATTTTTGCACTTCTTAATTGTTAGAAATAAACAAACGAACAAAAAAGCTTGGAACTATTCATAAATTCAGAGAGTAAAATGAATTTAAAATTTGGCATTTCTTAAATATTAGAAATAAGCTAAACAAAACTTTCAAAACTTGTAACTAATGTTGAAAATGATTGCTATTAATTTTGCAACTATATGCATGCATTCTTATAGAAGGATATACTTTCATACAGAAATATTATAATATACTTATTGAAAATAGCGATACTTACTTTTATCATTATAGCTTGATTTGCAAAGGATTCAAAATTTTTGCACTTCTTAATTGTTAGAAATAAACAAACGAACAAAAAAGCTTGGAACCATTAATAAATTCAGGGAGTAAAAAGAATTTAAAATTTGGCATTTCTTAAATATTAGAAATGAGCTAAACAAAACTTTCAAAACTTGTAACTACTAACAAACTCTAAGTCAAGAATTCCTGCCTTTTTGTTAAGTTAAAAACTTTCATTCAGTTGAAAAAGCACATTAAACAAAACTTAATTACAAATAAAATTACATGTTCTGTAGTCGGGGTCACTGTGCCGAAACATACGAATGTAAGTGACTAATTTTGCACATTTTTCATTACCAAAACTATGGGTTTTTGACATGACAGTAAAAACCGTCATGTGTCAGAAATTTGCCAACCCTGATATTGACAAACGTGTATGTTACTCAAGCGCTGTTTACAAAAAGAATTAAAACGATATAATTTTTTTTAATTGAACATGTAATAATTTTTACATGTCTAATTTTTTATTTTAATATTATGGGTGTTATTCTCGCATTTTGTTGGGAGGGGGCAAGTGCGCAAATTATTCCTTCTTCGCATCTTATTAATTATCATCACAATAAACAAAATTAGATTTCAGTAGTAATTGCGGAAAAAAAGATCGATGGAATCACACGAATTGGACTCCTCAAATGCATGTTTTGTTTCAAGATTAGGTTGTTGTGATAAATAATATTGTATAAAAGTTTTGAATTTAAAAACTATAGAGGAATCAAATGCAATAACTGCCAAAAATTCGATAGAATTATTGCCTTAGAAAGTAAATGCTCAAATGCATGTTTTGACTTCTTCATATTGTTTGAAATGTATCTGGAAATATAATATCCATGTGAAAATCAATATCACAGGGATGAGATTTTTCCGCTTTTTAGAGGATTTCCGTTTTTTTTCACGTTTGTCTCTCGAATTTCAGCCTTTTTATCCAAAAACTCGGATTCTCTAAATTTTTCGGGTTTTTTTTTTTTTTTAAATAAAAAATTCCGCTTTTTCTGAAAATTTAGTCGCTGAAATAAAATAATTATTTATTTCTGATTTTCAAAGATAAACACCAAATTCAAACTACGTAGCTGCCAACCCTTCCACATTTTTACTTATTTTAGTGGTTTTCTCCACTTTTACGCGCGGACAACAAGATTTTCAGCTTTTTTGCCCTTCCGCTTGATAGCTCGTATTTTCTTAATCCAGACGTCGCTGCATTTTAATATCACGCATAGATTTTCGTATTAAGCTGATTTAAAAGTTGCGCATTGTGATTCTTATTCACGTGATTTCAATATCGTACATTGCAATTCTTCTTTACGAGATTTAAAAGTCCATTATCGCGATACGTATTTACACTTTTATTAAAATCTATGTAGTTCTTCGTATTCACGCGAGTTTAAAATCCAATGTCGTGATTCGTTTTTGCGGTTGTAACATCAAACATCGATTTTCATATTTACACGTGATTTAAAAATTTGGCTTTAGATTCGTATTCACGCGATTCAGAAATTATGCATCGTGATTCGTATTTACGCGATTTTAAAATCCAAGATCGCTATTTGTATTCTCTTGATATTAAAGTCCTTCATTGTGATTCTTGTAAGAAGTAAGTTTTTTTCCTTGAATTAGTTACTATAAGGCAGTTTTTCTATCAACGATTATTGGTATATATATATAAGCATTACAACATCAGCGAAACTGGATGAGAATATGTTACTGATAATTTTGCTATAAATCACATAAGATTTACTCGCGTTAAAATTCAGCTTTTTTGCCTTTTGGCCAATCTCATACCTGATATCAATAACTGCCGAAAATACAATCGAAACATTACATTACTCTCGGCATAAATTAAGCATGTCAAAAAGTGATTATCTAAATGCATTATTCATATATTACGTGTAAATTTCTGAAGAAAAGTAATTTTTTTGTTTGTTTGCTTTTCAAAAGACAAATCTCTCTGCAAGAGCTCTGTAACATTCTGAGACAATGTCGCTGCGATTCTGCCACAGGGATTTTGTTTATGCCTGTTAAAATACTAATATTTAGTTTATACATCTTAATACCAGGAATGCACGACCTGTGGCCTACAATAGCTTTCGAACACAATAATAAATTTTTTTTAAATAAAAAAACAGGAAAATTTTAAATTGCACATTTGAGTTATCACTTTTTGTTTGGTCAATTTGCACAGATTCTATTGTAAATCTATGTTGTTTCTTGATAACTTTTCAGTTATTATTGCTATGAAATTTCGCATGGTTTTTAAGAATCTGATGTTTTTAATACGATATTACGATGCTCAAAGTTTGAATTGGAATAATAACTTTTCGAATATCTTTATTTTCCCGATTTCATCTGTAATCCAAGTAACTATTCGATGGGGTTTTTTTTCCACCTACTTCAATGTGCTTTTTAAAATTTAGTAAGCTATAAATCGTGCATTTAATTGATCACTTTTTGACACGCTTTATCTGTGCCAATTTTATCGTAAATCTAAATTTATCATAATTTTCATTCTTTTTTTAGGGCAGCTATTGTTACACTTTTCTATGTGATTTTGAAAATCCTGTATTTTTACTACAATAATATTATTAAATTGCACTTTTAAATACCCACTTTTTGATGCATTTTATTTTCATCCTAGGTCCGAGTTATTTTTCAACAGTTTTTAGAGTGCCTTTTCGCATGGTTTTAAAAATTCCGAATTTTATAAGGAGATGCGTATTTTAAATCATACATTTAAATAATTACTTATTGATGCATTTTTTGTTGATTTCATCGTAAATAAGCCTTTTTCCCAATTCTTGCGATGCTTTCCCATGTGATTTTAGAAGATTCTGTTACTTTAACAACAATGTTATTACAACACGTGAGTTTCTAATCACGCATTTAAATAATCACTTTCAGATACTATTTATTTGTGCAATTTTGTCACAGGGCATTTTTTTTCTTCATTTAGTGTTGTGCATTTGTAAGTGGCAAATAATACAATGTTATTGCAACCTGAAAAATTGAATTAGGGGAGGAAAACATGGATTTTAAAACCACTCACTGTTTGTAACGTATTTTGTTATAAATTTTTCGATACTTTGGTGATGTTTTTTGGAAGAAGGAAAAAACTTTTCTCATTTAAATTTCATGAAATCTCTTAAAATTCAAGAAATATAAGTAATATCTGATAAGATTCAATACCAAATAAATATAGAATCCTATTTTGTACTATAATGGTTTTGTTTAAACCCTGTGAATATACTTTAATTAAGGTACGTATGTATTTTTTTACACTTTTATTATGTGACAGGGTGCGTAGCGTTTGTAAAAAGTACTTAAAGGTGCTTTTTTGTGGATATTGTTTTTAAAAGCTTTTAAAGGTGCTTTTTTCAGCTGGCGTTTTTAAAAAGTGCTTTTTTTCCGAATAATTTTTTTTCTTCCCTTCAGTGGTATCTGGTGAATCCCATGCATTTCACAAAAAATGGGGAGTATGCTACGTAATCATTCACGCGGACTTCATGTCATACCCACGTTATGACTTGTGCATGCGCGCACACTTGAGACCGAAACTCTAGAGAGTATCAGATCCTTATGAAATGTTTTTCTTTTAAATTTATTTTAATTTTGTTCTTGTTTATTTTATTTTACTTCTAACACTTTTTTTGACGTAGGGGGTAAGGGTACTTTTGTTCTGAGTTCAGGGTCAAGTTGAATTCACTCGGTGATGTGGGAAAGTACTGATTGTTTCGATTTACGCCCGTTTCTTTTTGGTTTTTTTTTTAATGCTAAAACTGTTTATAAAAAGTTTTTGTTTTTCAATAATAACATTGATTGAATATGAATTTTTTGAGTGCTTGAAACAGGGTATCCGCGCACCTGGAGCGTCATGAAAAATCATGGAAAGTCATGAATTTCAGTATTGAACAAAATTTGTCATGAAATGTCATGATTTCTGCTATTTTTTTGAAAAAAATCATGGAAAGTCATGGATTTAGGTCTGCCAGTGTTGCAAGTGCTGCGCCGATTTGTGCCAATTGTGAAAACCTGCGCCTACATGCTCCAAATTGAAGTAGTAGGCTTAAATTGCGCCGCTCTGTGCCAAAAGGGATATTTTCCTCTGGGTATCGCCAAGTCACACTTTTGCGGCAACCCAGCTACTGCCATGTGGGGGGTTGCTCTGGATTCAGTGGGAAGGATTCTTGCACTCTCATGTGCAACTCTGCCTCATTTTGCAAGATATTCTCAATTTCAGATTTCATTTTTCACTCTCTGAATTAGAACCGAGACTTCCCACGAATTTTCGGGGACCAGCTAAACATTGCCAAATTTTAATAGCAAAAGAAAATCTTACTTCTCTTGTTAATTTCATCGTTATTGAAGTGCTATCGTCTTCGTGAATGGCAAGCTAATGGCCTTCTTGCTCTATTCTATTTATAGAATAGTACCCATGATCTTGGAATTAACTTGGGGACCATTCACTAAGTACATGTTTTCATGTTGATACTCAGAGCAGTCAAGAATCACAAAGCTTCAAAACCTCAAAATTTCCATCTTCCTTTTATTCATTTAATTAATAAAGATAGAATTAATTGAGTTTCTTAAAAGTAAATTTTTATCTGAGGGACCATCCACTAATTGCAAATTGTTTGTAAACATTTTTTTATACTTTATTACTTTTCTTTTACTACTATTTTTTTTTACTTATTGCATTTTATTATTGTGTTATTATATTACTTTCAAAATTTTCAGTGCTCTTATTTTGTTTTAGGAAAAANAAATATATAGAAATAAGTCATAAATGATATTTATTTGTAGTGACAATTTTTGAAAATATTTTCTTCCTTTACCATATTTTTGTGTTGATTTTTTAAATATAATTTTTTATTTGCACTAATTATGTCTAAATTTTCACAAGATAGGTACCTCTTAAAAAAACCCAGACAGATCAATGATTTTGCTCTTTCATAAACGACACACCTTTCCAAGAAAACAAATATTATTATCATTTCAAAAAAAGACTTTCTGATATTTTTCACTAGAGTTACATTATTTTTAATTTAACTTTTGTAACTTAGTGATAATAGTGCTTGAAAAGTTTTTAAAAAGTGCTTATTTTTGATTCAAAGATTTGGCTACGCACCCTGTGTGAGTATTATTTTTTTTTGTTAGTATTTATATTTTCTCCCCCTTCTCTAATTTTTTTTTTAAAAAAATCAATTATTGACAAAAAGAGAAAACATTTTAGAATAAATGCAGTACAGAACCTGTTATCCGGAAAACCAAAAGACCGGAACGAAATTCGATAAATTTTCCCGCCATTTTTTTTTTTTACAAAAAGGTTTTTTTCCTCATAAGATTTTAGGATTTTTCTTTCATTTTTGAAAGATGTTTGCCTTACCATCATTTTGGAAATAATCATTAGTGTATTACTTCATCGTAATACACTAATGATTTTTAAGATTATTTCCAAATATTTTTTTTTTTTGTTGTTGTTGGGTTTAACAATAAAAAAACGGCTTTTTGTAGCGATTCAGAAAACCGAAAAAATCGGTTATCCAGAATAGCGATGGTCCCGATCGTTCCGGATAATTGGTTCCATACTGTATCAGTTTTTTCATTTCTGAATGAATTCTAATAATTAAAAGTGTTTAATTTTCAGCAAATATACTGCTTATCTTTTTGATAAAAAATTTAGTGCTTATAACACTGTATATATAAAAATTTTATTTGCCACCAACATGACTAAATCTGTGTGCGACCCTTCGTTAGTCAACCTCCTGTGCAAGTGGCCTTTCACTGATAAAGGTTGCAACCCCCAAGAGGCTGTAAAGCAATCAGTGCTTGCAGAACAATTTACAGTCATAAGATTCTTCCTCCAAACTAGCTATCAGCTTTTTTTATTTTGTTCATGTGTGTGCATGCCATAACTGTGTGTATATTAAAAGAGTTTTTTATTTTTAAGGGGAATTTTTTTCTTCTAGTCTTTATAATTCATTACGGTTTTAAAATCATTGATAATTTTAAAAGAAATTTGTAAAATATAATTTTTATTTTATTTACTTAAATAGATGGATTCAGTCAGAAGCAAAAAAAGATGGAGTTGAAGCAGGAATAGCCAAATATGATGGTAAAGTAGTGACTTTTTTTTAATTTCTTTAATGAAGTTATCATTTTATTTTGATGTGGGACATTTTTTATGCCATGGGTGGTCTGCTGGTCTAAGACCATAAGCACATGACTTAAACCACACGAAAAGTACTTATCAATAGACTAATGTCTCAATCAAACATGCACATGCTAACAGAAAAGCTTTACCATTATAAACAGGGTTGGGTTTTTGCCATCAAAAACTGGTTTTTGACATGACAGTGGTAAAAACCGTGTTTTTACCGGTAAAAACCGTCAAAAACCTGTTTTCTTTAATTTATGGCATATAGTGGACAATATATTATTTTCACATAATTGCCTTTATAAATGAATGTCGTAAATGATTGCTATTTATTTTGAAACTATATGCATGTATTCTTATAGAAGGATATACATTCATACAGAAATATTGTAATATACTTATTGAAAATAGTGCTACTTACTTTTATTATTATAGCTTGATTTGCAAAGGATTCAAAATTTTGCACTTCTTAATTGTTAGAAATAAACAAGCAAACAATAAAGCTTGGAACTATTAATAAATTCAAGAACTAAAGAGAAGAATTTAAAATTTGGCATTTCTTAAATATTAGAAATAAGCTAAACAAAACTTGTAACTACTAACAAACTCTAAGTCAAGAATTACTGTTATTTTGTCAAGTTAAAGGCTTTTATTCAGTTGGAAAAGCACATTAAACAAAACTTATTTACAAATAAAATTACATGTTCAGTAGTCGGAGTCACTGTGCCGAAGCATACGATAGCAAGTGACAAATTTTGAGTATGGATGAGTCCAAAATTCGAGAAGATTCTTTCAATGGAAGACCACCAGTCTAGTTCCGGGAAGCCTGTCATTGAGGATAATGATAACAAAAGGTTATTGCAATGTTGCAAGGAAACTCAAAAAGGATTTCCCAGGCTTGTCGTGCCAGGCTATGTAATTTGCCAAACAAAATGATGCTTGGAAATGTTGAAAATTTTGTTTTGTATCCTAATAGTTTACTTCAAATAGTATGTTTTGATATAATCATGTTGGGAAAATGCATGAATCTGTTCTTAAATATCTTTTAACAACTTTTTTTCTAATTTTATTGCCTAAAAATTAAATTAATTTTAAGTTATAAGCAGTTAAACTCAAATAAAAATACAGTTTTGCCAAAACTATGGGTTTTTGACATGACGTTAAAAACCATGGTAATAACCGTCATGTGTCAAAAACTTGCCAGCCCTTTTTATAAATTAACAGTTGTCAAAATTGAAAGTTTTGATCAAATTAATGTTTAATAAACTATCTGTTAAGAATGCTAGTTAAGCTAAACAGATTTTATTAAAATTTAAATGAAAATACAATTAAATGAACTTTTTTTAATAAAAAGAAGCTCTGTTTCCAGTTTTATTTTCATACTTGCCAACTTTTACGCATTTGACGTAAATTTTTATTTCTATATTTAAAGTGTATGCTTTCTATATATTAATATGTAATACTAGGCTGAGATAGCCTGGTTGGTGTAGTAAATGATGACTGATGCACATTAAAACTGTCGAGTCGCAAAGTCTTCTGTATTCCCTAAACAAATCAATACCTCTGGGGGTACTGATCCAGGAGTTTCCTTATCTTCTGGATTGGGTTCAAAATTACAAGGCAGGGTTGCCACAGACTACTAAAATGCTACTATTTTCGACCTATGGCGACTTTTTTTGCCTGAAAAGGCTTTAAAAAAAAACCCAACTATTTTCAGGAATAGGCGACTATTAGGAGACTTTTTGTAACTCTGGGCGAAGTTTTTTTGCAAAAATGAACGTTACTGTTCAGAACGTTAATAAAAGAAAACAAACTTTAAAGGCAAAAAAAGCAACTATTTTCAGGAATAGGCGACTATTAGGAGATTTTTTTTACTCTTTGCAAAGTTTTTTCTCAAAAATGAACGTTACTTTTCAGAACGTTAATAAAAGAAAGCAAACTTTTATACAATCATTTATGTCCGAAGAGCCAAAAATTTAAATTTCCATTGGATTTAATAAAGTACTTGTTATATGTTCTCTCTGAGGGGCAGTTTTGTTATTTTTAATTGTTTTTTCCTTCTATTAGCATTCATATTTTATTGTAATTCGACTTTTATTTAGGTACCTATTTTCTAATATGTATACCTTTCATATTTGTACAAAACTTTTTTTTTATTGGGAGCATAAATAGTATTTGACAATTAAGCTATAATTTTAGTTATTTGGCTACTATTTTTGATAAATTTTTGTTCCTGTTCAGGCAACTATTTTCATACTTTAGGCTACTAAAAGCAACTATTTTTGTTCATTTTTTTACTGTGGCAACCCTGCAAAGCTATGGAGTTGAATATTAGTAGTTGTAAACCCAAAACCGGGTCGGCATTTCAAAGATGGATAAAATGAAATATGTAATACTATAGTGGTAGTCCATAAGCTTTTTCAAAATACAGCATATGTTTCTGCCGAAAATAGTAATTCCAATTCCAATTTACTACCAGTGGGGAAAGTCGTCCTCAAAGGGATTAAAAGTTGGTTGTATGTATTTTTAATTATTTTATTTTGATACACTTGTTTTAAACTTTGTCTATAAGTTAGCCTTAATACTTCTATTTTATTTTCGTTGGTAGCACTGTGTTGCATTATGTTACCGAGTTCTTTTGTAACATCTCTACCTTTTATTATCATACTGTTATATGTTCTAATTTATAGGTTATCTGTTCAATATCTACTCTTAGTGCAAATTTATAATAATGAAATTGCAGATGATTTGAAAGATAGCGTCAGTAATGCTTGATAGCTCTCATTAATCAAAAAGGGAGTTAATTGCACTTTCTTAGATGTTTAATTATTTTTCTATTTGGTATGTCAAATAAACCCAATGAGCGATGTGAATGTAGTAGCCAAATATACAAATGTAAGTTAAATTATCTATTAAAACTATGAAGTTTTAATACAGATGTATTTTATAGGCCTTTGAAAGGAATAAACAGAAGAAAAAAAATCCTTTAATTCTAATAAATTTTGAACATCATCTGTATGTCTTAAAGTACTGAATTTTTATTTTGATGAACGAACTATTAAAAACTTGTTCTTCTTTATCTAATAATGTATAATCATGGGCAGAAACAAAAAATAATAATGAGAAAATTAAATTTATTTTAGCTGTATTAATTATGTTGTAGCGTTGTTGAGTACTGATTAATTGCTGGTTTTGTTTTTTTGCCTGTACTGGGAACAGCTATTCAACTAGTTATTTTTTATAACTTTTCTTGAGTCGTTTACATTTTTAGACTTTTCAACTGTCAATTGTAAACAAAGCAGTTTATTTTTACTATATTATTTTTTTCATCTCATCTATCGGCTTTTTCTGTATACAGATACTAACAAGGGAAACTAGGGAAGTGACTCACCAATTTTGAAATAAAATAGTAGGATGTATGCCTTATGAGGAATAATTTTAGGGGGCAACATTCGTTTCGGCCCATAGAAGGTCCTGTGAGAGATAAAATATAATTCAATATATAGAAAAATCGATATTTTATTACTTCAATGCAGACTATTAGTTATTGTAATTGTATCATACTCCAGTTAATTTTTAATTAAATGGTTAATTAATCAGTAATTGATTAATTAATTTGCAATTACATACTCCAATTAATTTGGAGAAAAAAAATTTGATGTACATTTTTTTTAACCTAACAGGTTTTTCTGAAACACTACAGACATATAACATTTTCGTAATCAATTTTGACAATAAATATGCATTATATAGTACGTGAAAGTACCATAAAATTAATTGGAGTATGAGATAATTATAATAACTAATAGTCTGCATTGAAGTAATAAAATACCGATTTTTTTATATGTTTAATTATTTTTTATCTCTCACAGGACCTTCTGTGGGCCGAAATGAATGTTGCCCCCTAAAATTATTCCTCATTAGGCATATATCCCACTAGTTTATTTCAAAATTGGCGAGTCACGCTTCCCTTGTAGGTAAATTTTCAGAGAATAAAGACTATCTTTTAAGTTTTATAAAAGTTAGATAGTATCTTTGAATTCAATAGTAACACTGTAATTCTTACTTATAAAAATTATGTCATCAAATGTTGCAAACTTAATTAACAAACTGTAGATTAATTAACTTTAATTAATTTTTAGGCAAATGGTCTGTGGAAGAAGCTGAGAAAAATGGTCTTAATGGAGATTTTGGTCTTGTGCTAAAGGTATGATTTCTTTTAATGATGATTAACCAATAGTGATTTGACAGAATATCGAATATTTGGCCCAAAAAAAAATCGGTCGAATAGCAACATTTTTAAAAAAAATCAATAGTAAATATTACTTTTTATTTATAGATAAATTTTTAGACATTGTTGAAAAGTGATCAAAACGTTGCTAAATTATTGGTATGGGTTAAAGAGGAAAAAGAACTATAATAGTTATCTATTAAAAATATTTGAGATAAATAAAAAAAACTGACAAACAGATATTTAAAAAAAAACTAAAATATTGAATAATTTTTTTAAAAAAAAGAGAGAAAAAAAATCCCCTTAATTCTAAAAACAAAACTTAAATGCTTAGAATAATATTTTTTTGGTTAAGATATTCTATCAGAAACGCTTTTAAAAATGCTTCACTATCATTTTTTTTTTCTTTAAAAATAAAAATAATATAGAAAAGCGAAACAGAAAAATAAAAATCGATCTTAATTCTTGAATGAAACGTTTAAAACTGAGTGTCTTAGTTTTCCAACTACTGTATTTTCAAGAAAAACTGAAGAAAAAATAGTGAAATCTAATCCAGGGTGCGTAGCGTTTGTAAAAAGTACTTAAAGGTGCTTTTTTGGGGATTTGTTTTTGAAAAGCTTTTAAAGGTGCTTTTTTCAGCTGGCGTTTTTAAAAAGTGCTTTTTTTCCGAATAATTATTTTTCTTCCCTTTAGTGATATCTGGTGGATCCCATGAATTTCACGAAAAATGGGGAGTTTGACTTGCGCATGCGCGCACACTTGAAATCGAAACCCGAGTGCTCCAATTCGGATAGAGAATATTAGATCCTTATGAAATGCTTTTCTTTTTAATTTATTTTAATTTTATTCTTGTTTATTTTATTTTACTTTGAACACTTTTTTTGACGTAGGGGGTAAGGGTACTTTTGTTCTGAGTTCAAGGTCAAGTTGAATTCACTCGGTGATGTGGGAAAGTGCTGATTGTTTCGATTTACGCCCGTTTTTTTGGGGGGTTTTTTTAACGCTACAACTGTTTATAAAAAATTTTTGTTTTTCAATAATATCATTGATTGGATATGAATTTTTAGAGTGCTTTAAAATTTTTGTGAAGTGCTTGAAAAGTTTTTAAAAAGTGCTTATTTTTGATTCAAAGATTTGGCTACGCACCCTGTAATCGAAACACTCTTAAATGCAGTGTTATAATAAAAAATATTAATAAAAACAAATGCTTTCTTGAAAAAAAAGCTAGGAAGAAACTAAAACAAAAATCATTGTTAATTTTTAACTAAAAATTTTGATTTAACTTTTTCATGTTGCTGTATTTTTAGAAGAAACCAAATGACAAAAAAATAGCCTTCATAAGAAACTCTTTATCAAAAATGCTGTCATAATAAAAGCACTGATAAAAAGAAGAGTTAACAAAAAAGCAGAAGATGAATAGATAAAAATTGCTGTCATAATGAAAATGCTGATGAAAAGAAAAGTTAACAAAAAAAAAACTTGCTGTACATGTGACAATTAAAGAATTAAATCTCTTAAAAACGCTGCATTAAAATACTGCTCTATAATAAAAGCAGAAAAGCACAGAAACGAAACACAAAAAATAAATAGAGCAAAACAGAAATATTCTCAATTCTGAAAACTAAAAGTGCTGAAAAAATAACAGAATTTACTTGCCTAAATAATTTTTTTTTTTTTTTTTTTTTAATCTGTGATACAAAATTTTGGCTTCGTATAAAATAATCTAGTTACAATTTTTCAAATTTTGCTCTTTCGTTCGTCTTTCAGAACTTAAATTTGCAAGTTTTAAAATTTAAAAAATATGTGTAAAAACTATTTCTAATGTATAGTAAAAAATACAATTTTAGATTACTCTTTATTAAATTCATTCAATCCGTCCAAAAAAAAAAACTTTGTAGCAAAAAATTTTACTTTTATTTTCTACAGAAATTTACAGGTAATATTTAAATCTGTATTTCCGGCAGTTATTGATATTGAATTTCACATGTTTTTTTAAATATTCCGATATATTTCAAACAATATAAAAAATTCGAATGATGCATTTGAGTACTTACTTTTAAAGGCAATAATTCTATAAAATTTTTGGCAGTTATTGCTATTGATTTCTCCATAGTTTATAAATCCAATATTTTTTATATATGATATTATTTATTTCAACAATCTAATCTCAAAACGAAATATTTGAAGAATCCGATTCACGTGATTCGACAATTACGTATTTTAAGATTTTCAATTATTTTTTTATTGTGATGATTATTTACAAAATGCAAAGAAGGAAATAATTTGTGCTTTCCCTCCAAACAAAATGCAAGAATATCACCCATAATATTAGAATTAAAAATTGCTACATATTCAATTAATAATTTTTTATTTTGTAAACACAGCTTTTTTGTTATTTTAAATTAGTGTCATATATGTTTGTTATTATTAAAAGTATCTTGCAGAATGACATTAGTGCTAGAGAGTTTTGTCGCAGATAGCTCGAAAAAATTCTGCCATGGGGGCCGAATATTCAATACATCCCTGATCTCTTCTCAAATGTTCTTTGTTTTTGTGATATTTATGTGCTAATAATATTAAATGTATATTGTTTTTTAGTCAAAAGCACGCCATCATGCCATTTCATCTAGGTTGGAGAAACCATTTCTATTTGATAACAAGCCTTTTATCTTGCAGTAAGATACAATTTTAAAGTATTGTTTTTGATTTTTCTAAATTTATTATTTGTTATTGTTTTCCTGGAGATTGCACGATAGATGCTAGTCTGGTTTAACAATTATTGTTTGATTCTTCAACAACCCCCTAGACTTATTTTGAAGATCAGCAGCTCCCAA
Source organism: Parasteatoda tepidariorum (assembly GCF_043381705.1). NCBI lineage: Eukaryota > Metazoa > Arthropoda > Arachnida > Araneae > Theridiidae > Parasteatoda > Parasteatoda tepidariorum. The sequence continues at coordinate 1,739,074 of NC_092208.1, read as the reverse complement.
TTTTTTTCGGCTACGGGAACCCTAAGTAATCAGGCTTCTTTTAGCGGAACCCGGGGTTTATAAAGCAGGTGTGAATATAGTAACAAAAAAAGCATAATTTTAAAGCAAAGCTTAAATGAAAGATCGTGATTGAAAACCAGGGAAAGGATTAACCGCCCGATCTGCTCTTAGGGTAAAACATGCTCCTTTACTTCATTTACTTTTTAACTAACAAAAACTTTCCAGTCGATATATGTTTGTGGTGTAGTGGTTAAGTAATTTAAAATCTAAAAGAAAATTGCAAAAAAATTTTTAAAAAAAAAGAAATTTATATACAAAATATATTTCATTAAAAAATACATTAAGTATCTTTTTTATTTATTTTTTAAATTTAAATTCTTTAAAAAAATCAATTTGAATGAAAAAAATAATAATTTGAAAATTGTTAACACTTTAGTTATCAACCTTTTTAGAAAATGAGATTATTGATACAATTCAATCATCTCAGCTAGGATTTGTACTCCTGTCATCTCTGGTGGAAGGCAACTGTCACACCACAAATACCCATCAGCTAGAAAGTTTTTGTTAGTCTAAAAAGTAAATGAACTTAAATGGGGCATATTTTACTCTCAGCCGATCCGGCGGCTTACTTGTACTGTATCCAAGGTTTCGAATCATGCTCTTCAATTTAATCTTGACTTTCTTTCCTAATAGGAATTTTCAAGATTTTTCAATTTTATATGGCTTCCATTGTTAGGTTTAAAGCAGAAGTGCTCTTGTATACTGTATAAAACTGTTTTTATAAGAGTTATTTTTTTACATTTGAAGTTTTTTTGTTGCATATAAAGATTTTTACTTGTTCAAAACATTTTTAATATTTCTAGTTAATATAAATTTTGTATAATTTTTAATAATATCAATATTAACATAATAAAATATTCTGACAAGGAGGTTACTTTAAATGTCTCTTCTTTGGAACATAATTTTTATATGGTTTTCTGTTCAGGAATTAAAATGTAAAGAAAAAAACAATTTATCAGATTTTTTTGTAGTTCATAGAAAGTTAAGCTAATAGAAATATAATTTTTTATTGAAATAAGTTTTTGTTGAATGAGTAATACAAACTCATTTAGTAGAATCACTTTTAGATTTGTTGAATAACTCAAAGCAAAGTGATTGCGTGTTTCATATGGCTTTATTAGGAATTCAATCCAGAAAATTTGACAGCTCATTGCATCACAAAGGAGCAGAAAAATAATAAAGAAACAATTCAACAATTTAGGTAAAGTGAACAAAAAAGAACAATAAACATTTGAATCAATAAACATTTCAACAATATAAAATTTTAAACATTAACATGAAAAAGGAAAGGTTATTGACAATTCATGAGAGCTTTTGCTTCCCAATACAATTTAGTGACATTCCCACTTTTCTGGGAGTTCCTATCTAGTCCCTTACACAATAAGAGGTGATCAGAGTTTAATACACCTGTGTTACAAATTGGGCATGCTTTGCTGGGAAGAATTTTAATGTTATATAAATGTTCTGATAAGCAATCGTGGCCTGTTTTAAGCCGAAAATGGGTTACTGCTTCCTTATGTGGTTGGTAACAGAGAAATTTTCAACTGTCTTGAATATTTTGCCTTTTGATTTTATAGTTAAATCATAAGTATTTATTTCGTTGAGTTTTTTCATAACATATTTTTTAAGAGTATCAGGTGTGACGGTTGTTATTTCTTGGGGCATAGTTGTTCCATTTTTTGCCAGATAATCTGCGTTCTCATTGCCTTCGATACCAATATGTGAAGGGATCCACTGTATGACTATAGTTTTATTCATTTCCTCGAGGAGGTTTATATCGAGCTGAATTTCGTTTAACAGCTTAGTTTTAAAACATTGGTTTTCTGTGATTGCTTGAATTGCAGAAATGGAGTCTACCAATAGAACCACCCTTAAGAACTCATTAGATCTTGTTTTTAGATTCTGTAATGCTAGATAAATTGCTTGGATCTCTGCATCGAAATTGGTCATATAATGACCTACGGGGGCGCTTTGGGAAAATAGTCTGCAAAGAACACCAGATCTATCTTGTATCTGAGATCCGTCGGTATATACATGTAGCCAGTCGCTTTCTGGGTATTTTTCGCAGATCATTTGCAACGCAGTTGCCCTCTGCTCTGCCTTGATACTGTCTTTTTTCCTTAGGTTCCCTACAGTCAAGTTATTTTCGATGTCTACATATTCAAGTGGGTTAATCATTTTATATGGGCTTTCCGTAGGAATGTTAGCATCGAGATCTTGAAGCGTATTTTGACATATTTCTACTGGTGAAACTTGAGTTTTGAGAGTACTGGGTTCCTGATTTAGAAACCACTCTACTCTGTGTGAGGTCGACATTTTGATGTAACTTCCGACTGCCTGCTTTTGAATTTCAATGTTGGTGGGAGGGTTGGAAGTATACAGTTGCATTGCTGTGGTAGTTTTTACTGCTCCAACGATAACCCTAAGGGCTTTATTTTGCACCTTTTCTAGTTTGTCAATATTACTCTTTGCCGCAGAAATCAAGGCCTCAACTACCATATTTGATGATGGGTTTTGCATATGTGTTGTACGTTGTATTCAGGGTTGCTTGATTGCATCCCCATTTGGCTCCTGCAAGTCTTTTCATTATTGATATTCTGCCTTCTACTTTTTCTGCAGTGACTTTCACGTGATTGGTGAAGTTTAATTTGTTATCTAGTGAACAAATTAAACTTCATTGATTGCTGTCTTTAGTTTTCTACTCTATTCCTGCAATTTAAAAATCTCGCATTTTGGTTTGTATTCACGAGATTTTAAACTTATACGTCGCGATCCATATTCGTGTGATTTATAAATTACACATCATGATCAGTGTTTGTGGATATTTGTATTTTTTGGATATATTTAAAATAATTTGATAGTGCATGGAATGATGTTGAAACTTTTGTTTCTTTGAAGTTAAATTTACATAATCCCTAGAATAAACCTTTTTGAAAATGGCATATTTGAGTTTGCCTGATAAAGATTTTAACTTTGTAAATGCTCTTTTAAAGCATTATTGAATATTTTTAAATCCATGCTCTAATAACTCATGGGTTATTTGTTATTCAGTTTACTTAATTGTTCAGTTATTTTTTAATGCTTTTGTTTAAATTGGCATAGCATTGCTCCCATGAAACAATATTACTTTTAAGAATAAAATTTACTCATATAAACAGTTTTTTTTTTTACTAAATTAAATAATGTATTATCCTGTGTAAGTCATGGAAAGTTATTGGTAGAAGTCATGGATTTAAAAGCTGTAGATTTAGCAGATACCTTGTATGTATTGATTTCATCACTCTTGATTAAAAATACTAAGTTTATACATCTTAATAGCATAACTTTGGTGCCCTTATTCAAAACTTGAAAATGGCTTGGCACCAAATTCAATTGTGCATTCATTAGCCAGGGTTTTAGTCAAATTTGCCAAAAAAAATTTATCCGACACCATGATAAAGGTTTGAAAATTTAAACTGAGCCTAGCAAAAACAATTAAGGTATTCTTTAGTGGTCTGAATTCTTTTAAAATTTTGTTAAAGCTTCTCTAACATTCATATCTATTTCATAGCTGTCAACTGTTCTGAATTTTTAGGATTTGTTCCAAATTTTTAAATCAAATTTGAAAATCTGATATTTTTATAAAAAAAATTCACATTTTCATAAAATTGCAGTATATTTGTTTTTAAACCAATCCCTTATTCTGATTCCTTCTACTTTGGATTGCACTTTCTGATCAAGCTGTGGGGACCATATTTCCTAGATTGTGACTTCCCCCATATTTTTGCGGTCAGAAATGCGAAACTTTTTTTAAAAAAAGAATGTTTATTTAGAGAGAGTACGTTTTTGTGTCTGATTTTGCAACTTAAAATATAGTCTGCTCTTGTTTAGTAGCATATTTGAGGTCTCCCCCTCGAACCATCAAAGATAGAGTCCTAGAGTGTGAAGATCTGATCATTAGATCAAAAGTTATTCTGAGTGGTTAATTTTTTTTCCACTGTACATGAATATTTCCAATATTTATGAACTAATGTTAGTTTAAGTTATACTAATGTAGAATTAATTTGCTGATTATGCAAGCAATTACTATTTATAAAAAAAATAATAAATCTGTTTAAATGAGTTAATAATTTTTTCTTTCATTCAATTCAAGGATTTAATTAAACTACTTTATTCATTTATTTGGACTAATATACAGGCTATTTTTTTTCTCCTAAATTGTGTAACAGAATTTCAGCTTTTAAATTATCTGGTACATTTTTCTTTCGGAAAACTTTTTCAATCGATAGTAAAAAAATAACTAAAGGATTCAGCTTTATTGGGAATCCATGTGGTTAAAGTTTTTACACTTTTAATTAGACTTGCTGTTTCACGATTTAAGCTTTCTGACTTTAAGATTTGACTGAACGTTAATTCTTTCTGAATATTTGTTAGTTCCCCTTCTCTTACCAACTGCGTAAGGTTCAACTGTTCCAATTGTAATTTAGTTTGGCTTTCTGCAGCCGGCTCACGAAATGTCTCTGTTTCAGCTTTATCAAATTTTAGTTTTTCTATCTTGAGTTTCTTTTTTTTCTCTGGAATGTTTTGAATAAGATTATGAACGAACTCATTGTCACTTTTATAGCTATCATAAGTTTTGATTAGATTTCTGAGCTGTATGACTTTGGCACTCTGTGCAAAATTTAAACTGAATTATTCTTAATCCATCCTTTTTTAATGTTTTAATAATCATGCTCATTTTTACTCCAAGTACACTAAAGAAAAATGACAGAAACCCGATACGAATGCAAAAAAATAACAAATTCTACAATTTCATGTAAAGACCAATAATTCAAATGTGACACTAATAAAACAAAATACTCCCTACACAAAATTTTCCCCTTATATTAAACTCCTTCACATTTTGACTTGTAGTCTCACTAACATCCCAAATTATGACACCAAAAAATTTTCGGTGGCCGCTAATAAATACATATTTAACCAGGGTTGGCTTTTGGTTATAACCGGCAGAAGCTAAAAAAAACTTCTATATTATTTCTAGTAATTTCTTAATGACATTTTGTTTAAGTAAACTGAAAAATGTAACTGTAACAAACTTTTTAATTCATTCTTTGTAAATATATATTATTTTGTTTATATTAAATATAAAAAGTGCAGTGTATTAAATATTTATATGATGGCAATGTCTGCTAGTTCTGCTGGACTCGAGAGAATCTTCTCAAATTTCTCCTTCATGCATAGCAAATTGAGAAATTGTTTATGTTTAGAAACTGCATCAAAACTTGTCTTTTGTTATAGATTACTGCAGAGTGCAAACAATGTAATATTTGATTTTGAATGGTAATAATTTTGTAAATAAATTGTACTTCGCTTATCATTTAATTGTTTTTTCTATGAATTATCCATTCTATGTCAATCTCAGTACTTACTTTTATGTCATTTAGTGAATTTCTGCCACAAATGTGGCAAAAAAGGGTTTTAACCAGTTTCTACTAGTGGTTTTAACCACCTCGGCAGAAACTTGCCAACCTTGTCTATAACGAAACAAAACATTAATTTATAGAATGTCCTTGTAGATAATTATTTGTGCTTGAAAATTATTCTTACATTTTGTAGGTATGAAGTACGATTTCAGAATGGGCAAGAATGTGGTGGTGCTTATTTGAAACTCTTATCTCAAGATCCTAACATGGATTTGCGTAAATTTCATGATAAGACCCCTTATACACTCATGTTTGGTCCTGACAAGTGTGGAAATGATCATAAGGTATTTTTACTCTAATCTTATTTTAATTTTTGTCCTGTTTAATTTTATTTTATAACCGTCGTTGAACAACCGACCGAATTTTGGGTTTACGACAACCAGCCAGGGCTTGTGATTTTTTTCATTTATATCAGTTTTTTTTTTTTCTTCTTTTTTTTCTTTTTTATTTATTCAAACACATTGTAAGAACTTTGATGTATGACTAAAAAAACTTTAAATGTTTAATCAAAATTAAATTAATATTAAAACTATATTATAAGAATATTTTAGAAGCTCTAACTACCTAAAACAATTTTTCATTATAATACATAGCTTTGAATGCATAGCAACCATTTTCAAACAAATGCATGAATGAAATTTAAAGACTAGATTATATAGAGAATTTTAAAAATATTTCAGGGGTCTGTCTAGGTTTTTCTGAGAGGTACATATTTTGTGAAAATTTAGACATAATTTGTGAAAATTAAAAATTATATTTAAAAATCAACACAAAAATATAAATTTATCGTTTATTACCGGATACAAAAATAAAATTTGAAGTAAAAGTATTTTATGAAACTGCCGTTTTTCCTAAAGTAGAATTTGTGAAGGTACTTCTACCGTTTGGCTTGGACAGACCCCTGTTCTTTAACTATTTTCTTTTCCCTGTTCTTCAACTAGCAAACATCAGTAGATTTAAATCAATGATTTTTAAAAAAAGAAACGATTTAAATCAAGCAGATTTAAATCGACAAACCCTACCACCTACGTTCAATTCCGTGGTCTCCTAGTTTTGAACCCCATCCAGAAGACAAGGAAACTCCTCCCTAGCAACAATTTTACCTTGGCTTCAGTATGGGTCCTATATAAACATCTACCTTGGGATGAATATTGGGATGCCTAGATTTTTTTTAATACTGCTCCTTATATAGGGCAAATATCACCCTATATATGGCAATATATTAGCTGAATAATGGATATAAAACATCGGGTAAATGTCACAACTCCATATCGAGCCGATATTGGTTGTAAAATAGCTGTAAGATATCAGACAATTCTATATAGGACCAATATCGGAAATTAACAACCCTTTGAATCAGGGTTTGTTGATTTAAATTGGCTTGATTTAAATCGTAATTTAAATCAAATGATTTTTCAAATGATTTATGATCTATATATATATATATATAATGATTTAAAAAGTAAAAAAAAAAATTTAAAATTATTGATACTTTTGTTATTTTTTTCTTAGTTTTAAATAAACTGCTGTTTAATAATTATAAATTAGTTTTAAAATTTATTATTGCTGCATTAATTAATTTTAGCTAACGAAATTACTTTCTTTCCTGATATGTGTTATATTCCAACACATTTAAAATTACATGTGTAAAAATCTTTTGATTCTTGAGAATGAAAGTACAGATTAAAGTAAACATTTATGTATATTTTCCTCATAATATATTTACAGTATATTTGACATCATCAGATTTTCTATAAAGAAATTATGTGAGAAAAAATTTCAATGAGTATATAGATTTTTTTAAAATTTTTTTAAGCTTAACTTATCTATCTTGATATATAGGATTAAAAATTAATATTTTAATATAAAATTATATAATTATTGGATATAAATATTATTAGATTTAAATATTTATTTTTTGATGAATCATAATCTGTTACATTTTGTCATTTTAAAAATCAAGAGGAAAAAAGAGAAATCACAATTTTAAATTAAAATTATTGTTTGATAATTGAAACTTTGTTTTAATAGTTAAAGTATACTTTAAATTTCAATCATGCATTTGTTTCAAAATGATTGCTATGCATTCAAAGCTATGTATTATAATGAAAAATTGTTTTAGGTAGTTAGAGCTTCTAAAATATTCTTATAATATAGTTTTAATATTACTTTAATTTTGATTAAACGTTTATTAAGTTTTTTTAGTCATAAATCAAAGTTCTTCCAGTGTATTAGAATAAAAAGCAAAAAAATCTGATTAAAATTTTTAAAAAAATCAGATTCAAATTTTTAAAAAATCTTTTTTTTTTCTTTCCTTAAATCACGAACTCTGCTTTAAATCTTTATTGAGGCAAGATTCATGAATATTGGTCCAATGAGAGCCCAAATTATTTTGCTGCTAGGGCTTTATCAAGTATTGAGTGAAATTTACCTTCATGGAAGTCTTTTGATCGAACTAGCCCACGTTTGCATTACATGGATAGGAAAACCTCCCACCATTTTTCCTGGCGGCAAGGGGACTCTTGCCATCTACCACTGAGAATATTTTACATCATCATCGTGGTCGGTCTGAGCTAGGTGTGGAATTCGCATCAACCAGCCATCGTGTCCAGTTTAATTGGGAGGGTTTTTTATACTGTAATGCATTGTTGGACAAAAAATTCTTTATTACATTTGATTGTTAAATAACCAATGAGTTATTCAATTATAGGTTAAGAATTCAGCCAGAAAGTTCAATCAAAGAATTAAAAATTGGCTGTATTTACTTGTCAGTTCATTGTTAATAATTAGATTATTAATAACAAATTCTGCTATAAGATTATTTTCATTCATTCTGTGTCACCATACTGATAATGGTGCTTTCAATATTACCATTATTTGATTGTTTAGTTTTTTTCTTCTCCTATCTTATTTTATTTCGTGATAATAAAATATATGTTGACTTAAATGTAATAATATTCATTCACTCATTTCAGTTGCATTTTATTTTTCGACACCGTAATCCTAAAAATGGAAGCTTTGAAGAGAAGCACTGGAAACGTACCGCAAATGTTCCGAAATTAGATGATGTTTTTAAGGATAAGAAACCTCATTTGTTTACATTGAGTGAGTTGTTCTTTCCTTTTTTCTGAAATATTTAATGTTTTATATTCATACCTGTCAAGGTCGTGTGTCTCTTAAGAAGACTCCTGTATTTTACAGCTATCTCCTGTTTACCTGTATGTTCTGAAAATTTTCTGTATTTGTTGAAGAAATTTTTTTTAAAAATTTGGCGATAAAATATCCACTAATGGCAAAAGATACTTCTCTTATTCCTCAACTTTTATAGATCATTACCGTAATCCTTGAGCTTAACTTGAGGATCATTCCCTGATTAAATATTTTCATAAAATTCTGAGCAGTCAACAATCATAAAGTTCGATCATTCGCTTTTACTCAAAAATTTGGCGATAAAATATCGACTAATTATTCTAAATTTCTTTAAATTTCTAAATATTATTTCCACACATAAAATTTACCGTTTTTTTTTTTACCATTTAAAAAATTTCTATGAATCATGCATTATGTTATAAAAAAATAAAAAAAGTCTGTATTGTCAGACATTTCATGAAAATACCTGAAAATATTTTTTTATTCAAAGAATTTCAAAATGATATAGAACAATTAAAGCTGAAAACTAAATTTAAATATCGTTTGATTTTGTCATTTAACTTGCTTGAGTCATTAAAAGATAACTAACATGCATTTTATTTATTGCATTGTACACATATTTAGACATAAATGTAATGTGCATATGTATATGTGTAATGCATGTACAATGTAGGTACATACATTCATGTATTGTACATGCATATATAGTACATATGGATATGCATACATGGATCATAGGTGCATTGTACATGCGTGGATACATTCATTGGACATATATACATTGCACCATATGCATAGATAGGGATAGCATGCATGTACACATGTATTAATGTATACATGTATGAAAGAATTAGGCCCAATATATTTATGCACATATGTACTGTATACGTACACACATATGCACATTATATGAGCATTATATGTTCATTTCATCATATGTACATTATATGAATATACATCTGTACGCTATATGTATATACATCTGTACAATATATGCATCTCAAATCTGTGTATGTACATACGTTATGCATGTCGAATGTATGCATGAATATATGTAAAATATAAATACGCCCAATGTACGTACAATCGTACGCAAGTGTATTATGCATATTTGGATACATACATTGAACATGAACATATTGTGTATATGTTCATAAATACATTGGACATGCATATCATGTACATGTATACATACATATATTGTACATACTACATATATACCTTTATTGTGCATGCATACACATATTATACTGTTCATAAATAAATTGCACATGCATGCATGGGACATACATTGTACATACAATGTATGTATGTTCGTACAAACAACAAGTGCTTGTATATACATGCGTACATGAACATATATATACATTTTACATACACAAATATTTGCATAAAATGCATATATTCATTGTGTATAAATGTACATGTCTACATCATTTGCACATACATACGTAATTATTATCTATATACATACGTACATACATTTTATACTTACAATATAGGTGTATGTACATGTGTGTGAAACTAAGCTGTCTGAACATATGCACTAGATAAAATCATATGTACATACATTTTAGTTACGTTCATTTGTACGTATACAAATACATACAAAATGCAGTACGTGTAAATACGTGCAAAATGTATCATTATAAAATACATTATACTATCTACTGTAAAATATAATCATTTATAAGAATAAGTCTTGTAATCGTGTATTTAGATTACATGTAATCATAATTACATGTCATTAAATTACATGTAATCAAATTACTTGTAATCATGATTACATGTAATCATATATTTTGATTACTTGTAATTGCAATTACTTGGAAACATGATTACAAGTAATTGATTACTGTAATCAAAATTGTAATCATGATTACAGCTGTAATCAAAAATTTTTGAAAGTTGTAATCATGATTACAAGTAATTGATTACTGTAATCGACTATGTAATCATGATTACAGCTGTAATCAAACTTTGTAATCACGATTACAAATAATTGATTACTGTAATCAAAATTGTAATCATGATTACAAGTAACTGATTACTGTAATCAAAAAATGTAATCGATTAAATTTTCGGCCAACTCTGCCATGGACCCAAGTGAAAAACTGCATATATGTACGATATAAAAATTACAAATTAAAAAAAAAAAATTGTTGAACTATTAGTATTTATTGAAATTATACCTTTTGTTTAAAATAAAATTTAAAAAAATTAATGACTAGGATGAACGTGATGAGATTTTAAGAGTGTATTTATGTCCGACTCAATGTTTTTAAGCACTAATTTCTAATCATTTATTTATTTATTATTTTCTTTTGTGATGAGGTTCATTACAGCACTGAAACTGAGAGAACAATATCCTCTTCCCAAGTTTTGTTTATACGGAAAAAGTTTTGCAACAAACGCAGTTTTACGATTTTAGTTTTGATTAAATTTAATTGGTCATCTTGTAATTTCAAATTAGCTTCGTTAAGTTTGGCAAATGTACTGAAAATACATTCGCTGCAGTTTGTGGTAAGTTAGCCAGAAAACCTCAGTATCTTTCTACCATTGCCGGAGCACCGTCAGTAGCTACAGAAATGATATTAGTCAAAGGTATAGCTTTTATTTCAGACAATAGCGTTTCACCTTTCGCATCGCTTTCCAAACATTTAGCAAATAACAATTCTTGGTAAACATTTTTATTCTTTTATGAATCTTACATAAGCTAAAAGTAAAAGCTTTGTTTCCTGGATAAGTGGACTCTTCAAGCTGTATAGAAAATTCAGATATTTTTAAGTACTCGCATAAGGAATTTTCTACGCACTGAGATATTTTGCCAATCCTTCTTTGTACATTACTATTACTTTGTTGAGTTCTTTTTACAATGTCAAAAGCTGATTTGTGCAACCCGGTGAGTATTATCTCACTTACAGCTAGTAAAATAAGTTCTTCAATAGTGTGAGGCTTTCCGGACCTTGGAATCATGTAATGTATAGAAACGTGCGAAACTATGAGAAACATGCAATCCATCGCCACCTCGCTTAGATGTTGTCCCTATGAGTTGTTGCAGTGTTTTCAGATATTTTTCTTTGACTGTTTGAAAAATAGTTAAACCCTTATGTGAATGTCACATGTTTTCGAACAAATAATTTTTGTATGACGTTCTCATCAATTAATGATCTTTTACTTTGTTATTCAGTGATTATACATCTTTGCACAATTTATACAAAACCAAAAGTTAAATAGATTCTTTTTTTTATTGCAGTTATCAATCCTGACAGTAAGTTTGAAGTTCTTGTAGACAAGCAAAGTATTCAAAAAGGAAGTCTACTTGAAGACTTTAAGTAAGTTTTTAACCAGATTTAAATATATTTTTTATTGTCTATTTAAATTCAAAGATTTTTCATTGTTAAAAATAGAAATTAAGTTACTGTATATCCTATGTATACCAGTGTTCTCCCTAACTGTTTTTAAAAGGGCGGCCCTCCCTGCTTGCACCTATCCCTTAAAAACGCTGCCTTTTTTTAGTTCATATTGCATTTTGAAAAAAATTATTTCACTGTTTATGTTATAATTACACACTGGTAAAATTATCTGTGTTAATAGGTTTAATTCTGATTACTATTACAACTATTTACTTTGCTAAGATTATTCTCAACTAATTATATTTTTATAAGTATCTTTTTCTGGCTTGGGATATTAATAAATTTTTTAAGTGATTTTAAGATTATTTTTGGAATAAATACCTTTAAATAATAAGCTGTGTAGAATGAATAAATACTAAGATGAAAAAATAATAAGATGTGTAGAATGTCTTCTCAAAAGGCAAGTAGATAGTATAAATCTCATGCATAGAGAGATGTTAAAAAAAAGTCTTAGACAAAGCGTTGAAAGTACGGTCATCCTGGTAAAAAAAAAAAAATTTAAAAGGACAATAAACAGGAGTCTGTTTAGAAAAAACCAGGCATTAAAGTTTTCAGCTTTTACTCTGAATTCAGCTTTTTTCAAAGCTTTTTAAGCTCCATACATTTATTAATTTCATAATGTTTGATTGCATTTATGTAGAATTCAGCTTTTTTTGCTAACTGATACTTTCATCCCTGAAAAAACACAAAATAATTTTTCTTTTAATCAAACCTTTCACAAATTTGTTTATCTTCATTATTGTTTTCTTAATCAGATAAACCCTTCCGGGGGGGAGGGGGGGACTGTTTGAGACAAACTAAGTTTCCCTAAGTTTTAATTCCAAAAGTAGTATTTTAGAAATATTTCTATTTTTACAAATATTGTGTGCGCATTCTTATTAATATTAAATTATATATTTTTTTAAAATTAATAACTGATCAATTTATATTTATTCATAATATTAATTAATAGAATATTATGTGAATAAAAAATTATTTTCTGGCAATTTTTTAAATAAAATATAATAAATTTAAAAATTGTTAAAGTTTACTTAATGCGTAACACATTAAAAGTGATACATTACTAAGTTGTGTTATTTAAAATGTGTAAATTGAAATTATTAAAAATGTAAGTGATTTTGTTTCCATTATTCGTCCAAAATGAATATTCTGTGTTGAGCAGTATAGGGTAAGTACCAAATATTTGTATGTTGCATCTCTAATTTAGTAGCAGCAATTGTTGAGCAGAATTTTGTATCTATTTACAATTTAAAAACTTGAAAAGGTTTTTAGAAATTTTTGCAATAACAGGACCCTGTTTGTAAGATGTGACTTAACACTTATTTTATATTCACAAAATATCTGGACAGACCCCTGATAAAGGAAACTTGACTACAATTTCTTAGCAATATATTTGAAATATGAACTAATAAAATCGATCTTCCAATTTTAAAGATTAAATTCTACTTAAGTTGGATAAGCAAAAGAGTAAACTTGAGGAATCATTCAAACGTTGGCAAATTTATGGAAGGTGTAATGTGACATTACAGGGGTCAGCTTATAACACTGTAGTATACGGCGTCATATTTAAATTCCTATATCTCTATTGAAACCTATTTATTATACTATCTATTGCGGAATAATAATTAAACAGCCTACTTTCATTATTATATCTTTTTTTCCTTACAATGTTGTTACGTTGTGGGGTAAAAGTAAGATATTTTAGGAAAAGTGCCATATAATGATGAGAATTATAAAATCATTAGAGTTAATTATTTGCATATTTATTTAATGCTTCTACAAGCTCCAATTTTTTTATACCGTTGAAAGATCCTTTATAAATTTATGGTTAGGTTAATTTGGATGAATTAAAATGCTCTGCTACTATTAAATTGTTCTATGTAAAAAAATGTAAGTCATCTATTTTTATTTAGTTTTATGCTAGTGATTAATTTAGCAGTTTAAAAATATAGTTAGTGGTTTTCTTTAGTAAAAAGACATTGATTATTGATTCCAGCCCCCCTGTAAACCCTGAAGCTGAAATTGATGATCCGAATGATTCAAAACCATCTGACTGGGATGAACGAGAAAAGTAAGTATAAATCAAATAGCTCTTGATTTGAAATGAAAATTTGATAAATGATATCTTGTTCCTGTTTACCCATATATTTTCAAATTTCTCCATTGAATAATTTTTTTTTTTGCAAATTTTTGGCAATAAAATATTAAAAAGTATTTCTCTTATTTCTCCACGGATAGTGCTATTGCTAATGCTGCAGTATGTTGAATGTTAATGGTTAAAGTAAGGTCAATATAGCCTGGTAGGGCACTGGACCCATGTCCAAGAGGTGTTAGGCAGGGTTTGTCAAGCTGATTAAATCGTGATTTAAATCAAATGATTTTTTTAAAAAAATCATTGATTTAAATCAAAAAAAAAATTTTATATATATTGTTTATAAAAGCTAAAAAAAACAGTGCTTTAAATTATTGATACTTTTATTATTTTCTTTTCTTAGTTTCAAAATTTATTTTAAATAAATTGTTGCATTAATTAATTTTAGTTAACGAAATTTCTTTCATTCTTGATGTGAGTTAAGTTCCAACAAATTTGAAATTGCATTTTTAAAATTCTTTTGATTCTTGAGATTGAAAGTACAGATTAAAGTAATTATTAAACATGAATTTTTTCAAAAAATAATGTAAATATTGTTAATTAAAACTCTACCCTTTGAAAGAAAAAGCGTGGAATTGAAATCTACATTATATTTTATTGGTGGAAAATGTATATTTCTGAAGCTTGAGGTTATATTAAAAGAAGTTACCCTAATTTGCCAAAAAAAAGGCCAATNAATGAAAAAGCGTGGAATTGAAATCTACATTATATTTTATTGGTGGAAAATGTATATTTCTGAAGCTTGAGGTTATATTAAAAGAAGTTACCCTAATTTGCCAAAAAAATGAAGAAAAAAAAAGGCCAATAAATTCAGATACTTTTTTCCTGATATAGTGTCATTCTTCCCTTTCAAACTCTATTTAAAGCCGTAGGGTTATTGACTGGTATTTTTTTCTCATAATATGTTTGCAGTATCTTTGACATCTGATTTTCTATAAAGAAATTTTGTGAAAAAAAATTTCTATGAGTACATAGATTTAAAAAAAAAAAAATTTATCTTAACTTATCTATTTTGATATAGAATTAAAAATGAATATTATAATATAAAAATATGTAAATTAAATATTTATTTATTTTTTGATGAATGACTACATTTATAAACACAATCTGTTACATTTATTTTGTCATTTTAAAAATCAAGAGAAGAAAAAAGAAATTTTAAATTAAAGTTATGGTTTGCTAATTGAAACTTTGTTTTAATACTTAAAGTACAGGGGTCTATCCAAGTGAAATTTACTACCATTTACCGGTACCTTCACAAATTTAACTTTAGGTAAAACGGTAGAATTATTTCACAAAATACTTTTTTCTTAAAATGTTATTTTTGTCTAGTAAGAAACAATAAATCCAAATTTTTAACATATTTGTGTTGATTTTTTAGTATAATTTTTAATTTTCAAAAATTATGTCTAAATTTTCACAAAATAGTTATCTCTCAGAAAAACCTAGACAGACCCATAAAATATTCTTTAAATTCTCTATTTCAACTAGTCTTTAACTTTCAATCACGCTTTTGTTTCAAAATGGTTGCTATGCATTCAATGCTATGTATTATAATGAAAAATTATTTTAGTAAGTTAAAATATTGTTCTAAATTTTGTTATAATATAGTTTTAATAGTAGTATATAGGGGGGGGGGGCTACAGGACACTTTTGCCCTT
>NC_092208.1:1707292-1722673 GCF_043381705.1 Parasteatoda tepidariorum | reverse complement strand
ATTTATATCCTGTTTGAATTATTTATTTAATATTTCGCTTATTTATATGAACTTCTTTGCATATTTAAGAAGTGCTTAAAGCTGCTTATTTTTGATTTTGGTTTATTAAAAGCCCTTAAAGGGGATTATTTATTTTATTTATTTATTTTTTTTTTTTTCATTTTTAAAAAGTACTTAATTTTCCCTTTTCGAAAAGAAAAAAATTTTTCTTTACCATGTCAATTTTTGCTGCGTATTATGCAAAATTTTGATTTTCACATTGTTCTATTCAACGTTTTCACAATTCATTTAACCACAATCCATTATGGCATAGTGTCCGTTCATAACGTATGATAACTCCAATCACATTACATGTTTGATGAAATATTTAGGAGTGACTACTGAGCTGGGTTCAGTGAGATTCTTACACTCTCGTGTGTAACTTGGCTGCATTTTGCAAGATATTCTCACTTTCGGTCTTCATTTTCCACTCTCAGAAATGTAACTGAAAAATCTCTCGAATTTTTTTATTGTGGATAAGTTATTTCATAATGATCATGTTAAATCTTTTAAAATTATTTTGCATTTTATTGATGTACATAGTGCTTAAAAAAAATTTTGAGTACCGTCAGATGGGGTGACTTTGTGTAAACAGTCATTTTTTCAATTACTAACATTATAATAGTTTAAAACAAAAAATTATGCATGATTTGTTATCTCAATTGATAGGACATTTAAAGTATGGCCAAGATAACTAGAACTTCTTCAACCAAGCAGACTTTCCAGCCTCCGATTTTGCGACATTCCCAAACTCCTAACTTTTATCATAAAATTATTCAAATTAATGACTGAAAAATATGTAGTAGCAAAAAATGTGTTAATTTTTATTACTCCTCGTCTTGCGTACAAAGAAAAATTCGTACTCTTTAGCTGATGAGCAATCCTCAACATCAGATTTGGAAACACTTCCCGACCCTCAGATAATTTTTCCTGAATTTCTGTTATTCCGTTTGATAAGCCTGTCTAACCTGCCATTCAAGCACATAAAAGTAGTCTCACAAAATCGCTTAGCAAATTCATCAACATTTGTTCAGATACTGGATGATTACGGCTTCTTCAAATGCTGTACAACTTTAGTAATGCTTCTTCAACATCCTTGTGATCTGCTTTTCTCAAATTTTTTCTGCCATCTAAATTTTTTTCATGAGCAGAAATTATTAATTGCCTATTTTTCCATACGTTACAAACTGCAGATTTGGATAGTTTAGATTTCCTGCAAATATCAGCTTAATTGCAACCATTTTCAATTTTTCTGATTATGTCCATTTTATCATCAATGGAGAACGTTTTACGTTTACTGTTTACCATAGTTAAATTTGAGACTTGTTCGCAGGCTTTTTTTTTTTAACTGAACTGAGATCAAAAAGGAGTGGAAGTGAGGGCCTTATCAACACAAATTAGTTTTCAACCTTTTGACCAATAATGAATAATTACTCATTCCCTCTGACAGAAAATGCATATTGATCCCACTGACACCTTACAGGTGCATCATCAGGCTGGGTTGGAAACATCTGCTTGGTTTGTTTAGGGATGAGAAAGTGAGATAAAAGAAGCAAACAAGAAAAAATGCTTATCGCTACATTCCCCTCTATAGATGGTTTTAAAAATAGATATATGTATTTACTTTGAAGTAGAAATTTCAAAATTATTACAAAAAAATTAAGAAAAAAATCTGTCGAAGACAGAAAAAAGTTCGCTATATCCAACTTCCTCACTTTTTTGGTTCACTATATCCACGAAAAATAACATTATACGTGTATAGCAAGGCACGGGACTGAACATTTCATTCACTATAGCGGGATTTGACTGTATATTGTTAGAATCTTTGCCCAATTTGCAAGAAAAAAATATGTACCTATTTAGGGTTTTAAGTTAATATTTATTGTTCGAACTACTTACTGTTTTTCCATTTTTAATATTGTCATTGGACCTAGTAAACTTGCAAGTATTTTTGTTTCTAATGTAATATCCATTACTATAGGGATGATGAAATGGACGGAGAATGGGAAGCACCACTAATAAGTAAGTCCTTTTAAATCTACACTGACCATCCTTTAATATGTATTTGTTAATTTAAAATTAATTCTATCACTCTATGATTTAATGCATTAATCACACTCACCTATTGATTGAACTTTTATTACAAATTAATGCTGGGAGCATATTGAAACTTCCCCCCCTCCAAAAAAAAAAAGGCAGTGTCATACCACCCTTTAATAGTTTTATATTCCATGAAAAGCTAAGGAATTAAATTTAATGTAGTGAGCTCTTTTTTTATATTATATTATTTCTTATCAGGAGCACTTTTTTTAAAGCAACAAATACCATTTTTATAATAAATTGGATGTGTTTTTATTTTTTTTTATTTTTTTAAGCATGCTTATGATTGAACTTGTTAAGATAAAAAGAGAAGCATGATTTATTGTGTAGTTAAATCTCCAACAAAGACCTCTATGTAGCAGCCATCTCTATTTACAATCATTTTTATGAGGGCATGTAATTTTTTATACACACTTTGTGTTGAAAAGGAACCATCAAAACTTCTGCATCTAACGTAAAAAAGGTCAAATAAGGAAACTTGAAAAATATTAACGGACCAAATTAAATTTAAATGCATTCAAAATATTTGCATGGGGGTTTTATTTAGAAGGCTCTTTTTGACGATCTCACATTGCAGTCAGAGTGCACTAAAGATGATGCTATCAATGATTTATTTTTAGAGTTGAAAGTTAAATTAGAAAAAAAAATAATTTAGAAAAATCAAACATCTCAAAAAAGCCTCATCTCATTTTTTAAAGTAACTAATTTTTATGATATAAAATTAAATGCAAACTTAAACAGAAGACATAACCGTTCATTTATTTAAAATAGTTATATCATCCGTAATTATTTTATTTTATAACCATCGTTAAACAGTCAACCCAATTTTTGGGTTTACAATTACTTATATGCTCAACTCCGTAGCCTTGTAATTTAGAACCCAATCCAGAAGACAAGGACACTCCTGGTATTGGTCAAAATTTGCCTTCGTGGAGGTCTTTTTGATAGAACTAACCTGCATTTGTGTTAATGGAGAGAAAAACCACGAAAGCCCTCCACGGTTAACCTGAAGGTAGGGGAACTCTAACCAATGATCCATCTACCCCTGAGGATATTTTATGTCAACACTGTGGTTGATGCGAGTCAGGTTCGGAATTCTTATTGACCAGCCATCGTTGGGATTAGAACCCAGTTTACCTCATTTGGAGGTGAATTCTCTAACCCCTGAGCTATCATGGCTCATCATCCATAATTATAGTAAATTTGTTTTAATCATAATTATATCCGTATGGATCATTTTTATTGATGCTAAATTTTATTAGTCTCATTTAGTGGCATTTCCACACCAAGGAAATGACATTGACTAAAATTAAAATTGTTTCCAAAAATCATTTATTTTCGATAACATTTTGTAACCAATGGATAAGAATTAGGGCTGTTTAAAAAAAACTGACCAATCTTACAAAAATGTCTAATTATGAAAAGCATTAAGTGATTTTTTAAACAACATTCTTTAAAAACAAAAAGTCGTCTTCAATTATTAAGTATATGTGAAAAGGGGTAGATGTATATATAAACAAAGTGTGAATGTCTCTCTTTCCTTCTGAAAATGGTTAACAGAAACCATTTTTAGCCAAAAAGAATTAAAGCATATGAAGGGTTTTCTGAAACATGTTACAAGGTATATTCATACCTGCCAAGTCTCCTGTTTTTTAACAAAGACTCCTGAATTTTATGACTATCTTTAGTTTTCCTGTGTATTCTCAAATTTCTTAGTATTTGTTCAAGAAATTTTTTTTAAAAATTTTGTCCGTAAAATATCTGTTAATGACAAAAACAATTCTCTACTTCCTCAATGGATAGTGCTATTGCCAGTACTGAAGTATGTTGAGAGTTAATAGTTTAAGTACCTCTTGCCGGTTAGGCTGATTCTGGGAGGTTCTCGTGGTCTTCCTCTCCATGTAACGCAAATTCGGAGTAGCACCGTCAAAAAATCCTCCATGGAATCTCTCCCAATATTAGATTCAGAAGTTCCCTTGTCTTCTAGATTGAGTTCAAAATTACAAGGCTACGGAGTATAACATAAGTTGCCGTAAACCCTAAATTGGGCCAGCTGTTCAACATTGGTTATAAAATAAACTAGTTTATGTAATTATAAATAATGGTTTTAAAAAATCTTCTCTAGATTAAGATTTATATACATATTTTTTACTTCACTAAATGCAAGTGCTTATATTAATTCCAATTTTAAATTTTTTCTTTTTGACTTGCATGATGCATTAAAACACTTTACTCGTAGCCTAAAAAATGTCGCTAGTAAAATCTCCAATATTTTATTTCCACAACGTTGGTAGGTTTGTATATTTCATAATTTGAATGCAATTTGATTAGTTTTGTTGAGAATTCTAGTTCATTCTAGTATTTTTAATTTTGTTCTTGAAATTTTTTTAATGTTGCATTATTACTCAGAAAGATTTAGATTAATGATTCTGCAATTAATTTAAGAAATACTATATGAAACAAATGTATCTTTCACTAGGCAATAATGATATTTCTCTTTATTTATTAAATATACTTATTCTTGCCAAGTATATTGTCTTCGTTGCAATATCAAGATGAAGAAAAAAACTGACGATCAAGAGGGCAGAACAGTTTATATCCATGAAAACTGGTTTTGAGAAAAACAATGGAAGCCTGCATTTCAAAACCTGTCTTTCCATAGAACATCTTCACTGTGTCATAACTTTTTGGGAGAACAGAGTATCTATTATTTATTTTTTGAATTTAATAATTCTCAAAAAGCAAAGAGTGGCAATTCAATCAGCAATCTTTTGAAAAAATAAGCATAAACCTCCCTCCTTGACTTACTTCTAGAAAGACAATGCTTGATGTGGCAAATTTGTAACTTTTTAAACGATTGACCGTAAATTCCGTTCTGAGTTAAATCTAGGTGTTTTCTTGTGCAGAAAGCAGTGTCTGGGAAAGAAATATTTATATGACTGGACTTTTGGTAGTCAAAATGTTGCACTAGGAATTCTTATTATTTTTAAATTTATTTAAAATTAAAATATTTCAGCTAACCCTAAATGCGAAAAAGTCGGTTGTGGAAAATGGAAGGCTCCTATGATTGATAATCCCAAATACAAAGGAAAATGGAGGGCACCTCTGATTGATAATCCTAATTATAAGGTATGATTTCGAAATATATACTTGTATCGTTTTTAATAAAATATTTCAGATTTTTCTTTAAAAAGTATTCGTAATCGTCATTTTTACTATCTTTTGAAAATTTTGTACTCCTGTAGATTTCTTTTCTGCAAAGTGAAATAAATATTACAAATTTTATCTTTAATTATTGTAAATTAAAACATTTAAACAATTTAATCACTATAACTTAAATATTGCAAATTTAAACTAGATAAATTTTTCTTCTTTCTTTTCTGGAAAATGTATTTATGTGTAAAAGTGATAAATTTATTTATTTTTCTTAATGAAGTTTAACAAAGTCAAAATTTATTTCAAAAGGGCTAGAAAAAAAGTTACCGGAAATCAAATTTTCAAAGGTGGAACTTAAAAACACAGTGTATTTTATTTGTTTGTAAGGGAGAGCCAGAGAGATACTTTATAAGCTTATATTCATGATTAATTTTCATTTTTTATCAGTAAATAGTTATTATAATCATGAACTCAAGAAAGAAAGACATATTTGTAAATTTTAATTACTTCTCCAGGTATGTGTAAAATTTTAAATATATTTTAAGTAAACCAAGAAATATTGAGAAAAAAGGGAAAAAAACCTTGTTAAAATCTTTTTCTAATTTTTCAATTTAAACTTTTTTTTTTCATAGGAATTTTCCGGAATTTTGACTTGAGCTCACAATCACTCCTGTACTATACATGTTTTTATTCTTAACAATTTTAAATAAATGTCACTTTTACATAATTTTTTTTTTTTTTTTTTTTTTTTTTTTTTTTTTTTTTTTACAAATATAAGATAATGTTTAATAAATATAACAAATGTTAAATAACATTACTATATATAATTTTTATTTTAAATTTGTTGAATAACTTCTAAATCATTATTACATTTTCCATTCATACTTTGATTTACAATACGAGTTTCCTTTCTCTCAAACTTTGCCTATTATTTAAAACATTTTAAGTATTACCTTTTTTTTGCATAGTTTTAGATGCTTTGATTTTTAAAATAGAATAGCTAAATATTTAACATTTTAAAATGTTGAAAACCAGTTTTTTTTTTTTAGATTTAACTCTGTAACTTTCTTTTTAATTATGATTCTAATTGTGGAATGTTCTGTATTTTCTTCTTCATTTAGTCTTATTTTGTATTTTTTTTTCTTTACCTTGGCTTTATCATTTAATTTTATTTCATAGGGTAAATGGAAGCCTAAAAGAATTCCTAATCCTCATTATTTTCAAGACAAACATCCATACAAAATGACTCCTATAGTAAGTGCTTTTCTTGATTATTATCTTTTGGTAAAACAGTGTTTGATTCTCCTTTGTTTATTGTTACAGGGGTTCTTAAATCCTCAAAAATATTTTTCTGTAAAATTTTAACGTAATCCACTGACGAATTATTTGCTATTGTAATAATGTTGATAATATTGTATTGAGATTTTAGTTATTTCATTTTAGTACAAACCTTGTAATACAGGTATGAAATCTTTTGAATTTTTTTACATATAGTTTTCTTTTCTAATATGGCTTTGAACAACTTGAAATTGTTGCAAAATCTTTCATTTTTGCTTATTGAATGTTTTAAGGTTTAGTGGATGTGGAATTTGTGTTTCTTAATTTAGTTTGTATACTTATAGAGAAAGAAAATAGATTTAAATAAAAGGAAAAAGCGCAAGAATTCTCAAAAACTATAGGACAATTTTAAGAAAAACATATTTAAAAAAGTTACATTTCTTTTTTAAAAAATTATAAGAAATTCACTCAATAAATATTAAAGTGGTTTATGTACCACTCATCACGATTTGAGACTTGTTACTTTGAGTAATTTTCAAACTGTATCATTTGCAATTCATATTGTTTTGTATTATGAAACCTAAGTTGAGTTTAAATTTGCAAATGATACGATATGATGCTTAATTTGTGGAATCTTCAAAGCTTGTTTCATGTCATTTGATTTATGTGTAGTTTATTTTAATTTGTTTACACACGATTTAAAAATTAGTTAATTGTATTTACGCAATTTAAAAAAATACGCTCTGGGATTTAAGATCTTTTTCTTTTTTTTAAAAAGTAAACTTTGTTATCTATCAAAATATTGTACTGCCAAAGATTTCAATGTGTCCGAAATACATTACTGCTATTCTGAGGTAATAAAAAGATAGGGTTTTAAAAATTAGGTAATTGTATTTACGCAATTTAAAAAAATATGCTGTGGGATTTAAGATCTTTTTCTTTTTTTTTTAAATAAACTTTGTTATCTATCAAAATATTGTACTATGAAAGATTTCAATATGTCCAAAATACATTACTGATAGTCTGAGGTAATAGATATTATATTTTTAAAATTGAAACAGATATGCCAAATATTATTTTTCAATTCTAATATGTTTTATTAAATCTAAAAGTTAGCAAGTATGCTATTGACAATTGGAAATTTTTTCTTGATCTTGAAAATTGAGTGGGTTTGTTAATGTGATTTTGTTTTTCCTTGATTAGGCAGCTGTTGGTTTTGAATTGTGGTCAATGGTAGATGGTATAATGTTTGACAATGTTATCATAACGGATGATCTGTATGTTGCTGAACACTGGGCTGCCGAGACATTTGATTTGAAACGAGAGCTTGCTGACCGTGAAACTGTAAGTTGAAATTGGTAACTCTATCATTATAAAATATCAATATTGTTTTTAATATATCTCTTGTATCAATGATATTGAAAAAGAGAATTGATAAAAATGAGTGTCCAACTGTCCAGAATCTTTCGGATTTGTTCCTAATTTTTAAATCAAAATTGAAAATCTGATATTTTTTTATAAAAAAATCCGAATTTTCGTAAAATTGCAGTATTTTTGCTTTTAAACCAATCTCTTGTTCTGATCACCGCAATCGCGCTTTGTGTGATTATTGTGCTGAAGTAATTTTTAGTAGCTTTTTATTGGAAAATACTAATCCAATAGCCGTTGATGATCATTTCACTAAATTGAATCTTAAACAACTATTAATATTTTTTAAAAAATGTATTGTAGTATTTAAACTCTTGCATCAGAAATATTTGTTTATGATGTAGTTTAATATTTACCTGTGTTTTATAATTTGGAGAAGAATAATTATATATTAATAGGTAATGGTTGTTTTTAAACTATTATACTGGTATTCCTAAGTATAAAATATTAATATTATAAATTTCCCACAAAAGATAGTGTTTATAATTTTTTTTAATAATTTATATAAGGTATTTAAATATATGTCTATTAATGTTATTATTTAATAGTTAAATTTTTGTCTTACTCTCGTAATTGGTGTGTATAATTTTTTTGCATATGATGTTCCTAATTTTTGATTCCTAAGTTTGGCAGCTATGGATATGTCATAAATTGATTTCGGTTGATAAGAAATATGTCTGCAATATTTTAACAATAATATTATTTAACAATATTTTTTCTAGAAAACTCAGATTTGAGTATAAACTTTGGCAGGCTGCTAATTATTTTTTAATCATGTTTCAAGATATACTTAATGTTATAACTATTTGTAGAACAGAAAACTGCTATCTCCTCTTAATTCTTTTCAGCTTATTAACATTAAAAAAAAAGTTTTTTCTTACCATCATTCATACTTAATTAATACCTTAAATATTTAAACACTGAACAATCTTCCTATGTGGCTTATAGTGTGTGGCTAAAACTGTAATTTCCAGCTGAATAATTTTGAAAGAATTCCAAATAATTCTTAATACTAATCATTATTTTTTTTTTTTAAATGTATAATCATTTGAAGACTCAATTTAAAAAATACTCAATGCAAAAATCTTGTCAGCTTACATCAATAAATTACATTATTTATTAATGCAATTGCGATTACATTAATTGCCTTTTTGCCATTAATGTAATTAATTAACAAAAAATATAGTTGTTAATTAATGCAATTACATTACTCAGGGGTCTGTTTAGAAGATATTTGGGTCCGTTAACGGACCCTTCACAAAATATCTTTTTATAAAATCGGACCCTTCACAAAATATTTTAACTTAAAAACAGACCCTTCACAAAATAATTTACCTTTTAATCGGACCCTTCACAAATTTGTTTATCTTCATTATTGTTTTGTTAATGGAATAAGCCCTTCCCAGGAAGGGGGGGGGAGGAAAGACAGATGTAAACAAACTAAGTTTTGTCTTCGGCAGACGCTTCTTCCTTTATTCGTCCGAAATGAATATTCTGTGTTCGGCAGTGTAGGCTAAATATCAAGTATTTGTATGTTGCACCTCTAATTTAGTAGCAGCAATTGCTGTTTAATTTTGAAAATTTAATTTTATTTAAATTATAATTTTGCAGTGTTGGGCATAATCTTGTATCTCTTTACGATTTGAAAACTCCTTGAAAAAGTTTTTTGCAATAACAGGACCCTATTTGCACAAATTCTCAAAAGCAGGACCCTGGTTGAAAGAATGTGACTTAACGTGTAATTTTTTCACAATTTTACGATTTACCTTTCACAAAATGTTTGCACAGACCCCTGTTACTTATTAATGCCATAATTACATTATTAATTTACAAGTCTAAACCGTTATCAATATCATATTTAAGTGCTTTATGAACATTACATTATTTCTGTATTAACAAGTTCTTGCTTGTCTTCAAATACATAAAAAAAAAATATGTTTTATGGTGTACAATGCTTTTAAAAATATTTACAATGTTTGATGGATGTGGGGAGATGTCTGAGCTATTGCAGCATATTATTACTTTCAAGGAAAGAAAAAAAAACAAGTATAGTTTGTCTAAAGTAAGAACTCCCCTTGCCATTTGACCGGACACTATGGTAGTGAGGTATAACCATTTCAAGTAGGGATGCGGGGTCATTGTGTAGGACAGCAAGGGTCTGTCCAGACATTTTGTGAAAGGTCCGCTTTTGTAAAATTGTGAAAAATTAACTAGTAGTTTGCGAATATAAAATAAACGTTAAATCACATTCTTTCAACCAGGGTCCTGCTTTTGTGTATTTGTGCAAATTGGGTCCTGTTATTGCAAAAAACTTTTACAAGGAGTTTTTAAATTTTAAAGACATACTAGATTGTGTTCAACACTGTAAAATTATAATTAAAAAAAATTACATTTAAAAAAATAAACAGCAATTGCTGCTACTAAATTAGAGACGCAACATGGAAATATTTGGAATTTGGCCTGTACAGCGGAACGCAGAATTTTCTTTTCGGACGAATAAAGGAAGATCGTCTGCTGAAGACAAAACTTAGTTCGTTTACATTTGTCTTTCTTCCCCCCCCCTTACTGGGAACGGTTTATTCGATTAACAAAACAATAATGTAGAAAAACAAATTTGTGAAGGGTCCGATTAAAAGATAAATTATTTTGTGAAAGGTCTGTTTTTAAGTTAAAATATTTTGTGAAGGGTCCGTTAACAGACCCAAATTTCTTCTAAACAGACCCCTGGACAGGTTTTGGTTCAGGTCGTTAGAGAAAGGGAATCTTTTTCTTCGGTCTACTGTGTTTGTTCTAGAGTGAAGAGAAGCTACCCTCCCTGAAATGCTCTATTCTTCTTTCCATAGCAGCAGACGACCTCAGACTTTGTGGGAGGTAGTTCTTGCAATTGACAAACTATATTTAAAAAAAAAACTGTTCTTAGTTAACAAAAATGTTTAAATATTCAAAACTCTGTAATTATTTCATGACTGTGTATATTTTTTATTTTCAATTTTTTTAATGTCAGTATTTTAAAAAATTTATTTAATTTCATTATTTATTTTTAATATATGCAGGGTATCCGCACACCTGGAAAGTCATGAATTTCGGTATTGAACAAAATTTGTCATGATTTTAGCTATTTTTTTTTTTAAAAAAATGTGAAAAGTCATAGATTTATGTTGCCGAAAATTTTTATTTTTAAAATGGAATTCCCCTCCCTCGATTTCATGGTGTTCCGAATATCTGAATTTGTAAAAAAAATTCCCACTTAGTCATATTTTATTAAAATATAAAACATTTTTATCATGTTCTTTAAAAAAATGAGAGAAAAAACATCATTTCTAGAGCGAAGTATCTTTTAAACTTCTGTGATTTCCGAATTATTATTATTATTTATTTTTTAAATTCCGAAATGAGAACAGAAAAACCATGAGTATTTCTTTCCTTTCTGATGAACAAGAAAAGTTCAAAAGTATCTTTAGAATATAATTCTGCAGAAAAAAAGAAAAGAAGATTATTTGCTGAGCTATTATTTTTTCAGCTGTTTTATTGCTTCAACTCTTTCTTTACTCTGTTTTTTTTTTTNTTTACCCTGTTTTTTTAATTTAAAATCGATAAATATAAAGATGCAGAGTATAAAAGTTTTGGTTATACCTATCATTTTAATTAATGTTATTATAATGCTTTTTAAACTTATTATTCTGTTTTTGTCCGAGAAGATAATAACTTTCTTAAGTCATGAAAAGTTCTTGGAATTAGTCATGAATTTGAAAATCTAAAATGTAGCAGATATGTTTATGTTTATATTACTGTATATGTTTATATTTTAATGTTGCCTTCATAATGTTCTACAAATGTATATAATCTATTACATACAGTCGTTGTGGAAATGGATTTTACGAAAGACAAACAATCATCCATACTACAGTCTGCTGTATCTATTTTATATTGCCATTCCATTATCGTTATACTTTTATCATCTTCGAACTCGAGTGAAAGAGGTAACTTTGAGAAGTGATAGTTCCTTCAGTATAGAAACCTTTACTTTTAGACATTGCACTCCATGGTCTTCTGCTTTTAAATTTATTATTAAAGCGTCAAATCCTTGATTTTATTTTATTCTGATAATAAACAGTATCTGCATAGATGTTCTCTTCTTGCAATGTGTCTAATTTTAGTTGTCTAAGGCATCTCTTTTGAAGCTTTTCTTAAAATATGATAAAAATTAAGCATAAAATGGAGTAATTTCCGGAATATTATGCATGGTGCGTAGCATTTTTAAAAAGTCCTTAAAGGTGCTTTTTTTCATTTAGTGTTTTTAAAAAGTGCTTAATTTTCCCTTTTCCAAAATGATATTTTTCCTTTACAGTGGTATTTTAGCTGCAAATTATGCAAAAAGACGCAGTTCACATTGTTCTATTCAACGTTTTCACAATTCATTCAACCCCAATCTATTTATGCGTATTATCAGTCCGCAACGTATGAAAAAGCCATTCGTTTTATATGATTTAAAACTTCATGATTTTTAACAATTGTTAAAAACAATGGCAAAAGTTATTATTTTTTTGACATGATGGTTAAAACCAGATAAAACCGTCAATTGTCAAAAACTTTCCAACCCTGCCCAATTATGAAATTTTTTTAAAGTGCTTATTTTTTGTTGAATAATTTGGCTACGTACCGTGTTATAAAATATTCTTTTATATTTAGTGTGGCGACCATTAAAGTTGCCCTATAACAACAATTATGCAAAGTGTAATGTATTTAAATGCTTTTATTACTTCTAGGATAATACCATCACTCGCCTTTTCAAGTACACAAATAAGAATCCCTGGCTTTGGGCTGTTTACCTTGTAGTTATAGGTCTTCCTGTTGTCCTTTTTATTAGTTTTTGTTGTACTTCCTCTCGTTCCCCTGCCACTATTGCTGCACAAAGGGTAACAAAACTACTTTTATTATGATGTTCTACATAGAAACTTTAAAAAGTGGTTGTAAAATAATAAAGACTTTGGTACATGGTGCTTAGCATTTTCAAAAAGTGCTTCAAGGTGCTTATTTTTGATTTATGTTTTTAAAAAGCCTTTAAAGGTGCTTTTTTTATTCGGGGGTTTGTTAAAAGTGCTTGATTTTCTATCTTTTAAAAAGAAATTGTTTCTTTGCCGTTGCTATTGTCGTTTTAAATTGCAAGAAATGCACGATTTTCACAATTTTCTCTGCAATATTTATCAGAAACTAGCTATGTAAAGTTTTTGAAAACTATTTTAAACTTCATTCATTTTATGTTTATAAATTAAGAATTTTAAACGATAGAAGAAGAAAAAATTTATTACTGCACAGATCCTAATTATGAATTTTTTTTTTGGAAAATGATTAAAAATATTTTTTGAGTGCTTAAAAAGTACTTAAAAGGTGCTTATTTTTTGTTGAAAAATCTGGCTACGCACCTTGTGGTAGTAGCATGATTCCTATTTTTAATTTTAAAATAGCATTTTATTTTTCTGTCAAAAGTCAATTGATGATAATTCTACTTTGCCTCCACTTTTTAAAGTTTTCCATGGCCTTGTAAATATTATTTTTGTTTATTTAATATGGTGCATATATATGTTTTTTTATTCATCTAAACTAATATTTATTATTTGAACCCCAAAGATTGATCTTAGGGTCGGTGAGGCACTGCACCCATGTCCGAGAGTCGATGGGTTTGATCCCCGCCAGCCGAAGACTCTCCGTGTAGTAAATGGTGACTGATGCACATAATATCTGTCAAGTCACAAAGTCCTACGTGTTCCTGTAACAAATCATACCTCTGGGGGGTACTGGTTCAGGAGTTTCTTTGTCTGTATAAAGTTATGAAAATCTTAATCGCCTATATGAAGTATCTTTTTTTAATTATGTCCTTTTATTTGCTTTTTAAACGTAATAAGTCTTGCAATCCAACTCGAAAAAGTAATAATGTTTTGCAAGTAAAAAGAATTTTTTAAATAATCAGTCCAGTGTTGCCACTTTGCGGGGAGAATAGAGAATTTTTAAAAAAATACAGAAAATTTAAAAATCGGCTAAAATAACAGGGAATTTTGAATTTTTCCTTACAAACTGCAAAAAAACAGGTAATTTTATTTCTTATTTTAGTCTTTTAAAAAATGTTGGCCTCTCAAAACGCAATCTATGTGATATTTAAAGATGATATTTCAGTTATATTATTTATTTATTATAACATTATTTGTTTTATGTTGAGCTGTTTTTTATTTCTAGACGTATTTCAAGCAACTAAAACTGGCATCTTTATCCTAATATAGTTCACAAAAGCACAGTGAATCTGTTTTCAGTCTTAATATATTGTGTATGGTATATCATACCTGCCAAGTCTCCTGTTTTTTAACGAAAACTCCTTTATTTTATGACTATCTCCTATTTACCTGTATAGTCTCAAATTTCTCTCTATCTTTGGAAAATATTTTTAAAGGAAAAAAAAGTTTGGCAATAAAATATCCGCTGATCAAAATACTTCTTCTTCCTCAACAAACAGTGCTATTGCCCGTACGAAGTATGTTATTTCCCAATATTTGATTGATCCAGGAGTTCCCTTGTCTTCTGGGTTGGGTTTAAAATGAGGAGGCTGTGGAGTTGAACATTAGTAGCCTCAAACCCAAAATTGAGTTGGCTGTTTAACAATGGTCATAAAGTAGTTTAAGTAATTATAAAAAATAGTTTTTAGGTTAAGATTTATATCCGTATTTTTTACTTCGCTAAATATAAGTGCTTGTATTATTTTTAATTTCTCTTTTTGACTTACATAAATATGCATAAAATGACATGACTTACATACAGATGCATCAAAACTTCACTCGTAGCCTAAATAAATGTCTCTAGTAAAATCTCCCTTATTTTATTTTTCAAATGTTGGCAGGTATGGTATGTACAAGGAAAACATAGGGAATATTTTTTTTTTTTNTTTTTTTTTTTTTTTTTTTTTTTTTTTTTTTTTTTTTTTTTTTGCAAATATTAGTGGTAACTATGGGGGAGTAATACGAATAAAAAACCATGAAAGCATATTGAAAGATAGTGCTTCCTTTAAGGGTTCACAGTACCTTTGCAACAATTTTTTAAAATAAAGGTATAATCATTCATTTTGAGGATGCTTTACATGCTCATTTAAGTTATAATCAATAATTTATCTTCAAAAAGTAATTAAAACTGTTGAATTTTTTTAAAATTTTAAAAAAAGTTGAAAAAATTCTAAATTTTTAAATCCCTAAGGCTTTTTTATTTTTGCATATTTTCAAAAAAAGTTTTTTTCATAGTGCTTGCAATATTTATCTTAATAATTTTGTGCATTCATTTGTTGATATTTCAATTAGAATATTTTTTATAGATTATTTTGTAAAAAAGTAGAAAAAAAAG
>NC_092208.1:1682564-1705889 GCF_043381705.1 Parasteatoda tepidariorum | reverse complement strand
CTTAGACTAATCAAAGATACCATTCGAAATTATGGAGGAGTGTTGAAGATCACCACAACACTATTGAGGGCAGTAAAAGAATCTCACAAATCATATCAAGAATATTTTAGAAAAATGATCATGATTAATTTGTTTTTCTCTAACTTCTAATATAAATTGCTGATTTGAAATCTAATAATATCACACAATAGTTTTTCTTAATAAAGTAAGGTAATAATAAAGTTTTGATTAAGAAGGTAAAAATTAAATAAAAATCCAAGTTGGTGTTAATTTATTTTTTCTCTTGATTTATTCTCACTTTTGCCTGTTCCTGAATTATGCACTTAATTTCTGATAGGTAATATGTAAAGTTGAAATTTCATTTTTACACTTTAGAGATTTCATTCTTGACTTAATAAATTTCAGAGCTTTATTTTATGGCTTGCAATGATACATGATATGTGTGGATGAATTGTAATAATCTTCTGTAATGTAATAAACTACCATGTGATCTGTTTTTAACCTAGCAAAATCATATATTACCCCTAAAATTTTAAAAAACTTTGCTGCTACCCCTGCAACGTTAAATATGTAATTCTTCTTAAAGTAGCATCTTCAACAAGTTCCCCTCTCATACTTCAACCACTCATATTTCAAGAACTTACTAAAACTTTTCTAAGCAAAAAAAAAGTTTTAAATAATAATAAATAAATTAAATTTATTCTCTCTAACTTTCAACATTTTACAGGTTCAAACTAATGTTTTGAATAAATCTAACAATCAGTTGCTGAAGTACTTTTTTTTATCAAATGTTTGGTAGCTTTAAAATATTCTTCAAATTATCCATAATATTTTTGGAAAATTTTAAATGGAAAGAAAATAAACTTTTCTAGAATCTAAATTAATAAAAGCCTATGTCTTTTTTTATTTAATTCTCTCTCGATTAATTTTCAAGTGTTAATAAAATAGTTTTTATTCATTCACTCAAGTACAAATACATTTTATTTAAACTTGTAATGGATGGTTCTTGATATTAATAAAGATTTTTAATTCATTCATTAAATGGAGATGCGTGAAAAACAAATTTTCCAATGTGTTAAGCGTTAGTCATTGTTTTAAATTTTACTATAAGCGATTCAATTTTTCACATATTTTAAAGATAGCATCAGTGA
Organism: Parasteatoda tepidariorum; assembly: GCF_043381705.1. Taxonomy (NCBI): domain Eukaryota; kingdom Metazoa; phylum Arthropoda; class Arachnida; order Araneae; family Theridiidae; genus Parasteatoda; species Parasteatoda tepidariorum. Next base: position 1,704,738 of record NC_092208.1, on the reverse strand, counting down.
TGGTTTCTTATTTAAAGCTTTATTTGAGCGAAAAAGAAATAGTTTATTGCGCACATTTAAATATTTAATAATTTTATATTCACTGTGTCGGATCAGTTCAATAAAGAACATTACGTGGTAGCATGTTGGTCCACATCACCGAATTTATACTTTTAGAGTTTTCTAATACCACACATTTTTTATTTTTTTTTATTTTATTCCTACTATTAGTTCACACTCTCTCTATGTTTTGTTCAAATTTTCAATCATTAATAAAATACTTTTTTATTCATCCATTCAAGTTCAAATACATTTTTTATACTTGTAGTGGATGATTTTTGATGTTAATACAGTTTTTTTTTTTTTTCAAATTAATACATTCATTAAGATTAATTAATTAATTTTAGTTTTATATTTGAGAAAGAAATTTTAATAATTTAATAAAAAGTAGCTAAAAAAATTTATATTGCTTGTTTGTATTTTGTTTATGATTAAAGTTTGTATGTTACCAGGAATTGGAGAATAAACGCAAAATGTATGCCGGTAAGGAGGGCCCGGCAGATGAAAAGATGAGAGAAGTTCCAAAAGAGGCTACGATTACGGAGGTAAAGGAGGAGGAAGAAGAAGAGGAAGAGGTGGAAGAACCACCCGAGGAAGAAGTGGAATTGCTTGATAATGAAGAAAATGAGAGGAAAGAAAAAGAAGATGATGATAGTACGAAAAAAGATGATAAAGAAAATAGTGACGAAGAAGAACTATTAGAAGAACAGGTAATTATATGCTAGATAATGAAATTTTACATTTATGTTTCTGAAATGTTTTGTTATTATGTTTTATAGAGCTATTCTTCTGTTATGTATGGGACATTTGCAGACTTCTAAAGTATATGAAAATAGTAAAATAATGGAGTTTTTATTATTATCATTTATTTTTTACAATTTCGAAAAAAAAACTTAAATTTTACATAGAAAGCAAAAATACAGTTTTAATTATTGAAAAGAAATTTAATATTGTGATGCCTGGGGAAGAGGCAATGCTTATTTTCTGGCAATTACAGCATACCATAAAAATTTTGCTTCTGGCTAGGTTTAAAAAATTTCAACACAAATATGCTACATTTTGAAGAAGTGAAAGTAGCATAACGCATAATCCAACAAATGATAAAAAATAGTTTCAACATTACGTATGACTTTGTCTACAAATTGACCCTGTCAATGAAATGGCCCCGAACGAAATGGCTTTTAGATGAAGTTATTATCACTGAAATATATGAAACGCGTAAATCCATGATTCGATCTTTTCCTCTTTTGAAACTAAGGCAATTAATTTTCTGGTAGTTTTTAAAATTCTGATATTACTATGACACGAAATTTGAATAGCGCAATTGAATGACCACTTTTTGATGCACTGCACTTTTTCAAAGATGTCTTTCTTGTGCATCAGAGAGGGAAGAAATAATCATGATTTTTCTATTCAGATTTGAGATTTTTAAAAAAATCAGAAATGACTGGCTTCAGCTTGAATTTCGAATTAATAATATAAAATAAAAAATTCAGAAATTGCAAAAGTTTAAAAGATAGTTCACTCTAGAAATGATGTTCTTTTTCCTTTAAAGAACACCGCATTTTACATTTATTACACATTTATATACATTTTTACATCTGAGTATCTCTTTTTTAAAGACACCTATTCTCATGATTTGCAATCTTTATTTTAGGAATTACTGAACGGATTTTGCAATTTTTAATATGGGGAATGATTTACAAAATTCGAAGAGGAAATAATAAGTGCATTCTTCCGCCTACAAAATGCGAGAATATTGCCTATAATATTAGAATTTAAAAAATATTACTCTTCTGTGAACACAACGTTTCTGTTACTTTAAACTAGTAATTGTTATAATTAAAAGTATCTTAAAGAAAAATATTGATGCTAGGAAAGTTTGTCGCAGAAAGCTCAAGGATAATAACTCTGCCACAAGGATAATAACTATGGCTCGATTGATACGGACTTATTGAAAAAACTCCGAAATAAACTTTTATCACAAAATAGAAAATCACGATACAAACAACAGATCTTAAGCCAGGCAACCTTACCTATTGTCTGTCAGAACAAAGCTAACTTTCTTTAGAAGGGAAGTAATTCAAAAAAGGAATGTGATGGCAGAGAAATATCTGAATTCACACAAATAGACAAAATGATCTGAAATCTAAATACTGCTTTTTTTGACGTTTCTTGGTATGACAAAACTTCATCATATCTTGCTCTACAAACTATTTTTTATCCTTTTTATTGTCTTTTTTCTTTAGAGATTGAGTGCAAATATTGATATAAAAATTTTTTTTAAAGTCTCTTAATTAGAAAAAGAAAAAAAATAAAGGAAATAATTGCACAAGCTTATATTTGTTTTCTGGAAGAATAAAAATTTATGAAAAAGTACTAATTACATTAGAACTTCATTCGCTTTAAAAATATATACGAATTTGAAATAACAATTCACTTGCAGCAAGGCAGCAGATGTTTACTTTATCAAGAATACAAAAATAATTGCACATTGTTGGAATCTTAAGCATAAATTCAGTTTTACAATGCCAAAATTATTTCCACCCTCGTCACACCAGCTCATCTTGATGCCCTAGAATCTTGTCTTGTTGAATGCTGATTCCAATGCATTTTCCCTGATTTGCCCCTATCAGCCACTGCAGTTTTTTTTTTTTTTTTTTTTTTTTTTTTTTTTTTTTTTTTTTNTTTTTTTTTTTTTTTTTTTCTGTTCATCTTTTTTTCTCTCTCTATTGTGGTTTTTCCTAGCTTTGTTTCGCACCTTTATTTTTCCATTTTTCATTGTCAACTTTTCGATTTATATTTCAAAACACTTCTGAACTCTAAAAATGTATGAGATACTAATGTAATTATGTACCATTATTTTCCTTAATTTTTTCCTTTAAATAATATAAATTTTGTTCTAATTCAATTGCATGAGTGTATTAATGTGAGCATATTTATAATATCTTATGAATCATACAGATATTTTAACAGAAAACAGTTCATTTAACCAGAAAATGCAAATCTCATCAGTGATGGTAAATATTTTATTGTAGTAAATAAAAATAACATGCATTGCATTGCTTTTAGTTTATGCAAAAATCTTTTTTTTTTTTTTTTTTTTTTTTTGCATTAAGTAAGAAAGAGATAATAAAATAGAAACTTAAATTTTTTTATTCTTGCTTAGAAACAAAATACTGATTCTTATGTTGTGCCAAAATTCATTTGTGTTTATTTTTATACTTTTTATTTGAACAGGATGCTTCTGCCTCTGGAGATTTTCCCAGACGACGAAGACCCCGCAAAGAATAGTTTTCAAATAAATTCATTTTGGGCCATGGGGATCGAAAAAATAAAAAAAAAGTATTGAAAAAAAAATCAAGTGCCTAGTCAAAAGTTTTAGCTATTAGATCTGAATATCTTTATGTATCTAGTAGGCTAATAGAAGATTGAAAAGAAGATCCATGGCATCCATTGCACGTTAGTGAGTGGGTTTTGCATTAAAGTTTGATGCATGTGTGTATGCTTACTGTATCTGTGAACTTACTTTAAAAAGCTGTATTACTGATTTTGCGTGTGAATGCAGTGTGAAAAAATATTCAAAAAAAAATTTCCTCCACAATTTATACTTAAATAGGGACTCGAAGTGGCGTGTCGAACCTTCATGTCAATATAATCATTTCATTTTACCATCTGATCTTAACTTTTAAGATGGTTTTAGTGCATAGTGTTTAGATGACTACATTTCTTACATTTAACTTATAAATTATATCTCTGAAACACTGATATACATTTATTTCTTTTATTTATCAGGGTATATGATTTGTTTTAGCCTTTTATTTCAGTGAAACCTCTCGGTAACGACCACTCTCTGTTCCACAATAAAATGGAGGTTGGTCGTCCTGAGAGGTTACTTCCGTCGACTTATCAAAGGTACGCGATTTTTCGGTTTTTACTTTACTCACTGTCTTTTTCTTGGTGTGAAAATGCCATTTACGTTGGCATCATGAAAACAGAACCGATGAATTAAATTGAGTTTTAATAAAAATTACTCCTACTGATGTAATTATGTGCAAAAAGCAGATTTACCAATTAATAAATGATAGAAGTATTTTAAATAAATAAACAATTATGTTTTTTGTTTGAATTTAATTTCGTATCATAAAAATTTACTTTAAAAACAAGAGGTTTGTTTGTTTGAGACACTTAGTTTTTTTTTTTTAAATAACTTTTTTTTTCTAATTTAACTTTAAAACTAAATCGCTGTTTACACCGTTTTTAGCACACTCTGACTGTAACATGAGGTTGTCAATCTCTTTCAGCAATTGTCAAAAAGAGGCAAAATAAGAACCAATCACCAACATTTTGAATCTATTTATTTGTTTTGTTAGTGTTTTTTGTTTCAATATTTATTCGTGTTTTCTTATTTGACAGGGTATCTGCGCACTTGAAAAGTCATGAAAAATAATGAGAAGTCATAAATTTTGGTATTGAGCAAAATTTTTCATGATTTTAACAATTATTTATTTTTTTTAAAGAAATCATGGAAAGTCATGGATTTATTAGGTTATTGAAAAATCTAATTTTTAAAATGGAATTTACCCCCCATTTCACAGTGTTCCGATGTTCAGAATATCTGAATTTGTAACAAAATTCCCACTCATAGTCATATTTTTTTAAGATATGAAATTTTTTTTATCCTGTTCTTTAAAAATTATGGTGTTCTTTCAAAAAATGAAAGAAAAAAGCATCATTTCTAGAGCGGATTATCTTTTAAACTTCTGTGATTTCAGAATTTTTTTTTGTTTTTTCAATTTAAAATTCTAGCTGAAGCAAGCCAGTAATTGGCGAATTTTTTATATTCAGAAATGAGAACAGAAAAATGAGAAGTATTTCTTTCCTTTCTGATGAATACGAAAAGTATATCTTAAGAACATAATTCTGCAGAAAATTTTTTTTTGCTTTGTTTTTTTTCCCCCCAGCTATTTTATTGCTTCAACTCTTTCTTTAATCTGTTTTTCAAAATTTAATATCAATAAATACAAAGATGCTGAGTATAACAATTTTGGTTATGCCTATCATTTCAATTAATGTTATCATATTCAGGGATGAGATTTTTCCGCTTTTTAGTGGATTTCCGTTTTTTTTTCACGTTTGTCTCTCGAATTTCAGCCTTTTTATCCAAAAACTCCGATTCNTTTTTTTTTTTTTTTTTTTTTTTTTTTTTTTTTTTTTTTTTTTTTTTTTTTTAATAAAAAATTCCGCTTTTCTGAAAATTCAGTAGTTGAAATAAAATAATTATTTATTTCTAATTTTCAAAGATAAACAGAAAGTTCAAACTACGTAGCTGCCAACCCTTCCACATTTTTACTTATTTTAGCGGTTTTCTCCGCTTTTACGCGCGGACAACAAGATTTTCTGCTTTTTTACCCTTCCGCTTAATAGCTCGTATTTTCTTAATCCAGACGTTGCTGCATTTTAATATCAAACATCGTTTTTCGTATTAAGCTGATTTAAAAGTTGCGCGTTGTGATTCTCATTCTCGCGATTTCAATATTGTACATTGCAATTCTTATTTACGAGATTTAAAAATCCAATGTCGTGATTCGTTTTTGCGGTTGTAACATCGATTTTTGTATTTACACGTGATTTATAAATTTGGATTCGTATTCACGCAATTCATATTTACGCGATTTTAAAATCCAAGATCGCTATTTGTATTCTCTTGATTTTAAAATCCTTCATTGCGATTCTTGTAAGAAGTAAGTTTTTTTTCTTGAATTGGTTACTATAAGGCAGTTTTTCTATCAACGATTATTGGTGTATATATATAAGCATTACAACATCAGCGAAACTGAATGAGAATATGTTACGGATATTTTTGCTATAAATCACGTAAGATTTACTCGCGTTAAAATTCAGCTTTTTTGCCTTTTGACCAATCTCATCCCTGCATATTGCTTTTTTAAATTTTTTGTAGGTGAAAATAGTAACTTCATCATGAAAAATTCTTAAAAATAGTCATGGAAAGTCATGAATTGGAAAATCTAAAATGCATCAGATACCCTGTAAACAGTAGTGGTTGTTCCTGGAGGTTTCACTTTTTTTTGTAACTCTAGATTTATAGACTGTATGATACACTGCAGTGAATCTTATAAAATTATTGTTCTAGGTTGTATTATTAAATACAAACACTGTTGACAGTGAATATGATTTTTTTGTTTCTTGTTTTATTAGTCAAAGTATATCAGCAGTTATTTGTGTACAATTATTTAGTATATTAATTTGTTTATTCTTTTGTATTTAATGTTACTTGGGAAGGATTTTTGTTTAAAAAGACGTGAGGATGCCACTAACCCATAGATTTCATGTGGAATAAAATCCTAAGAACAGAGTTAGGATAAGCTTTTTGGAACCATCCAAAATATCACATTTTTCAGTTTTAATTTACTCTTAACATTTACAAATTGCTCTGTTATGGCCACTTTTTTTTCTAATATATTTGTATATATAGAGCAGGGGTTTCCAACTTACATGAGGCCGGGGGCCACACTTAAAAACACAAATCAATTGGCGGGCCACAACTTTATCAAAATTTTATAAAGGACTATTTTATGTTTGAAGGAACATTTAATATTACTGTCAGATTTTTACCAAGTTGTGCAAAACAAAAGTATTGAATTACAAATTAAAATAAGTAGATTTTTTAAAAATATTTCATTGTTGTTAATAATATTTTTAAAAATATTAAATAAAAAATAAAAATTCGGTCTACAATAACTTTAATGTGCACCTATGTATTAAACAATTAATGTGCAACAGATATCTAATTGTTAAGATATAAAACTTTAAAAATGTTGGTATTAAAACTTACATAGTAGCACACGAAATATTCAATGAAAAAATTGAGGTTTGTCTGCTACAACCACCAGAGAATAGATATTTATATTTTAAATTAAAAATTTACAAATGTGTGTGTAAACATTTTCGTCCAAAATGAGTGGTTTGAAAAAGTTAAATCGGAGAATTTTTTCAAGAAAATTTCTGATACGCACATGCTAAATTATATTCACAAAATACAAAAAAAATGAATTAAAAAAGAACAACATACACTATTATTTTGGTATCTGAATAAATATTTTCGTGGATACAAAACCTGAGAAATAAATTTTTTTGCACCGTTGGTATGTTTAATTAAATGAAGAAATTACGTTTTTATTAACGAGTGGAGTTCTTACCATACAGTTTTTTTACGAAAATTAACCCCAAAAAATGACAACTAATATATAAAAAAAGCTTCGTGGGCCGCCAGTTGGACACCCCTGATATAGAGAAATATTAATTTTAAAAAAAATACTGTATCTTGTTATCCACCTGATGACATCTACTCAATATTAACATGTGCACTGAGTCTTTTGTAATATATGGTATATGTTTTCAAAATCCTTAATTTTTAAATAAAAACACATAATTGGTTGCAAACTTTTCAGTTAGAGAAAAACACAGCAGGGTTGCCACTCCACAGGAAAAACCTAAAAAATACAGGGAATTTAAAAAGCACCTAAAATAACAGGGAATTTAAAAAGCACCTAAAATAACAGGGAATTTTGAGTTTTTCTTTCGAAACTAGAAAAATGTTTCTTCAGGGAATTTTGTTCCTTATTTTCGTCTATTAAAAAGTGGTAACCACTCAGATTGGGATACTTAAGAATGATATTTTAGCCATATTAAACTATTTCATTTACACAAAATCATTATTTGTTTTAGGTATGTTCAGCTGTTCCTTTTTTTCTCTTAAACTTTTTCAGAAATTATAACTAGTATAGTTTGCTCAATACAGCTCATACAAGAGCACAGTTATTGTGTTTTTCCTTTTAATATATACAGGGTATGCGCGCACCTGTAAAGTCATGAATTTTGGTATTGAACAAAATTTGTCATGAAATGTCATGATTTTAACTATTTTTTTTAAAAAAATCATGGATTTAGGTTGCCGAAAAATTTNCCCCCCCCCCCCCAATTTCATGGTGATTATCTGAATTTGTAACAAAATCCCCACTCAGAGTCATATTTTATTAAAATATAAAAAGTTTTTATCCTGTTCTTTAAAAATTATGGTGTTCTTTCAAAAAATAAAAGAAAAAACATCATTTCTAGACTGAAGTATCTTTTAAACTTCTGTGATTTCAGAATTATTATTATTATTTATTTTATCAATTTAAAATTCTAGCTGGCAAGCCAGTCATTGGCAAATTTTGAACAAGAAAAGTATATTTAGAATGTAATTCTGCAGAAAAAAAAAAGAAAAAATTATTTGCTCAGCTATTTTATTGCTTCAACTCTTTCTTTACTCTGTTTCTTAAATTTAAAATCTATAAATATGAAGATGCCGAGTGTAACAGTTTTGCTTATACCTATTGTTTTAATTAATGTTATTATAATGCTTTTTAAATTTATTATTCTGTTTTTGTCGGAGAAAATAGTAACTTATGTCATGAAAAGTTCTTGGAATTAGTCATGAAAAGTCATGAATTTGAAAATCTAAAATGTAAGTTTATAATATGTACAGAGAATTTCTTTTTTCCCAAATTTGAATGGCAGCCCTAACACAAACACTATGGAAATCTAACAAATCGCTATTGCAAAAAGGGGACTGAAGATATAAAAATTGTTTGATTACCAGCGGAGGCGGGGGGTAGTGATTATTAGCAGTATCTCTTTATTCTCCGCATAAATCTAACAGGTTTTGATGTTTTCAATTTTGCCTTTCTCAGTTTTTATTTATTACATTTTTTACCTTGTGTTTTCCTCGTTTAAATATTAATTTGATGTGCTACCTTTTTTTTTATAATTTCACATTTGAAAAATATTCTAAAATTATGCATTAAGAGTATTTCGTTACTGAACATATCCTCTATGACTTATTATGATCTAAATTATGTATATAAATTTTGGAACGAGGTGTCTTACAGAGTTTTATAATTGAATTTAATTAATATGATATATTTGTTTAACATATATTAATTTATACAGAGTGCGTAGAATTTTTAAAAAGTGCTTAATGGTGCTCTTTTTTTTTAATTTGGGGATTGTAAAAAGTGCTTAATTTTCTATCTTTTAAAAAGAGATTTTTTCTGTTCCGTATCGATTGCCGTTCTAAATTACAAGAAATGCACGATTTTCTCTTCAATATTTTTCAGAAACTGGTTATTTCATCATGATTATGTTAATTTCTGAAAATGTTTTTGAATTTTATTGATTGTATGTTTATAAATTTAAAACTTGAAACGATAGAAAGAAAAAAATTTTTATTACTGCACAGATCCTAATTATAATTTTTTTTTCTTCTGGAATGTGAATATATTTTTTGAGTGCTTAAAAAGTACTTATTTTTTGTTCAAAAATCTGACTACTGGCTGTTATTAAAACTACCGTTTATAGATTCATTTCCATTTAAGAACTATCTTATAATATTCTGCTATTACTTATTTTTTCCTGCTTTATTTAAATTTGATGTATTTCTCCCTCTATTTTGATGCTTTTTGTACATCATTAAATATGTTGAAGTTTTATTATTTTTTTCCTTGTTTGAGATAAAACTTTAAGTAATGAAATATCAATTAACTTTTTCATTTCAATTACTGCAGTTAAATTATCTATGTTTGGTGTAGGAAAAATATTTCAACTGCTATGAAAAAGCATCACTTTAGTTGGCATCCCTAAAAACTTGATCAAAATTGGAAATTGAGTTATTATCACAAACAATTTTTTTTAGCAATATTGTGATTTATTTAATATTTAGTGTATAACATTTTGTATGTGAATTGCATTTAGATAAAAAAAAATAATATTAGTCTTAACAAATTGTTCATTTGTATCATAATAGTTGCCAGAGTTTTAAAACATTTGTAAATTCATTGGTTTGTTTGCCGCTAAATTATTGCAATTTTGTTGTAGGACTTCATAATCACTTTTTGTTTTTCTTTAGAACAATGTTAAAGAACAAATTATCGTGTAATTGTATACACAGCATAGTCTGCAAGAATTTCTCTCATCGCTTTAATATTGTATTTCTTGTACAAATAATAATTGTTCATTATAAAATCAAATAGCAAATGGCCAAAAATTGCATCTGCACTTCTCACCACGGATCTACGTTTATTTGTTTTTAACCTGATACAATGTAAAGCTTTGTCATAAAATATTCATAATAAAATAACTGCAATTCATTTTACTGGCCTTTTTTTGTTTTGTATACACCTTTCAAACTAAACTTTTAGCACTGTTAATTATATGATGTAACATTGTTTAAATTGACAAGAACAGTCCTAACTATGAGGAATTTAATTAGAAAAGACATAAAAATCATTTATACAGTCAAACCCCGCTATAGTGTACACAGTTTATAGTGAACTGCCGGATATAGTGAACGAAATGTTCGGTCCCGTGCCTTGCTATACACATATGTTATTTTTTGTGGATATAGTGGACCAAAAAAGTGAGGGAGTTGGATATAATGAACTTTTTTCTGTCTTCGACTGATTTTTTTCTTCATTTCTTTTTGTAATAATTTTGAAATTTCTACTTCAAAATAAAACCATCTATAGAGGGGAATGTAATGATAAGCATTTTTTCTCGTTTGCTTTTATCTCACTTTCCTATCCCTAAGCAAGTCAAGCAGATGTTTCCAACCCAGGCAGCTGATACACCTGTAAGGTGTCAGTGGGATCAGTATGTAATGAGTAATTATTCATTATTGGTCAAAGGGTTGGACACTAATATGTGTTGATAAGGCCCTCATTTCAACTTCTTTTTGCTCTCAGTTCAGTTACGAAAAAGTCTGCAAACAAGTATCTCAAATTTAACTATGGCGACCAGTAAACATAAAACGTTCTCCATTGATGATAAAATGAGCATAATCTGGAAAATGGATGCAATCAAGTTGATATTTGCAGCGAATATAAACTATCCAAATCTGCAGTTTGTAACAGATAGAAAAATAGGCAATTAATAATTTCTGCTCTTGAAAAAAATTTAGATGGCAGAAAAAAGTTGAGAAATGCAGATCACAAAAATGTTGAAGTGTTTCCATATCTGATGTTGAGGATTGCTCATCAGCTAAAAATTACAATTTTTGTAACGGATATAGTGAACTCCCGGTTATAGTGAACCAAAATTTTGGTCCCTTGAAGGTTCACTATAATGGGGTTTGACTGTATTAATATTATGAAAAAACTTTAAAAAATTTTTGTTATTAAAGAGATAAATCATCTCAGCACCTGCATGTGTTGGGTATTTGCGGAATGTTAACTATTTTGAATAGTCTATCAATTTAAAACGAAACTAACTTCAAGTCTACTTAATGGACTTACCTAGAGAAATATTATTTATTTGGGGGGGGGGGAATAGAGAAATCAAATTATATATTTAAGTAGCTATAGAAAACCTGTTTAAAACTCCTTTGCCCAAATTTGTTATACAGTCAAACCCCGCTATAGTGAACCTTCAAGGGACCGAAATTTCGTTTCACAATAACCGGGAGTTCTCTATATCCATACCGCAAACAATTTTAACTAATGCTTCTGAATTCCTCCCTTTTGTTACACTTTATTTAAATAAATGAACTATAAAATGAAATACAAAAATGACTATGAAACAATAGTGTATTAACAAAAAATGTGTTGAATTTTATTTTTTATTGCTCTTCGTCTTGCGTACAAAACATTTAGGGATGGGAAATTGAGATTAAAGAAGCAAACAAGAAAAATGCTGACGGCTACATTCCACTCTATAGATGGTTTTAAAAATCGGTTTATGTAGAAATTTCAAAATTACCAGAAAATGGATTAAAAAAATCAGTCGAAGGCAGAAAAAAGTTCAAAGTATCCAACTTCCTCTCACTTTTTTGGTTCACTATATCCACAAAAAATAACATATGTGTATAGCAAGGCACGGGAGTGAATGTTTTGTTCACTATATCCGGGAGTTCACTATAAACAGTGTTCACTATAGCGGGGTTTAACTGTATATACTGTTTTGTGTCTGAATTATAAAATCTGTGGTGTAGTGCTTGGAAATTCATTTTAAAATGTTATGAAACTCATTTTGTTATTAGTACTATAAAAAGAGCTAGTTATTGAAAAATTAATAATTTAATGTAAAAAAAAAAGTCATTTTAAAATGTTACAAATAAATTGGTCTATACATTAAAATAATAAGTCAATTAGTCTATACATAGAAATATAAACTGTTTTAAAACTTTTCACCTAATGGTGTAATCAATATAATAATTACTTTCGAGATAAGAAATTAAAATATTGAAGATTTGAATTTTAAGTTTTTTACTAGAGATAATAATTCTTAACCCCTTATTTTTTTATTTTTAAATCTCAATAAATAAATATGAAGAAAAAAAAATTTAAAAAGGCCAGCTACTTTAAAATAAAAAAATTTTTCATTTGTATCTTATATGCCGTATTGGATTTATTCAGAGTCAAAAATTGAATTCTATGATAGGCTAAAATATATTTCCATTATGCTAAATAAAAATAATGTAAAAAATTTTTAAGAAAAAAACTAAACAGAACAAATTTTTCTTTGTTGTTTCATATGTAGTTTAAAGAATTTAATTAAAACCTGATTTTTAAAATTTAAATATTATTAAAATTGCACATTTCATTTTGAAATAAGCTTGTTTTAATGGCAATATAGAATTTACTAAAATGTGATTTATTTTTTTTAAATAATCTTAAGAACTGCAGGGGGAAAAAATTTAAAATATATTGAAAGTTTTTTTCCGGTTGCAGCGACCCCTTCCCTTAGAAAATCTCTATAAGTGCTTTTGAAAATAAATGTTAAAACTACTTTCATAATTTGTATTTTTTTCAACAACTTTTTGAAGTAAATTGTTTTTTTTTTTTAAATTATTATTAATGTGCTAATTTATTTTTTCTAATATATTGGTCAAAATATGAAATGTTTTGAAAAATTTTACCTAATGATTTGATTCTAAATAGAGAAAACTTAAATGTATGAGATTTTAAATTATATGTTTTTAGGGAAATATATATTTTTTCCATTTTCTCAAAAAAAAAGTTTTAGTAGGGTGATTCTCTGCAAGTAGGCTAGAATGATGTAAATGAATGAATGATAATATGTAAATCCATGATATTTTTCTATAGAAAAATCAATAAGTTATTTGTTTAACATGCAGTGTGATGACATTTTTTACATTGGCGCACAAATTCGAAGCAATATTTGAAATAATTTTAATTTTTAAAACTATGAAATCTCATTCCCTCATTTGATCTACTAGACTTACGAATACAAAAAGCATCTTACTAAAATTCCTTTTTTTTTTACTTTTTGAAACCAACACTTGTAATCTTATTTCTGTTTTTAAACTTTTTTTGTTTTTAAATGGAGTTTTTTTTCCATCTATTTGACAAAACAATTTGAAAGGAATAATTTCTTTCTGTCCCTCAATTCAGATAGGTTTCATTAGTATTTAGGTTGAAACAGAACATGTGTTCTGATAAACAAATTTCAGTTTGTAAGAAGCAAATTAGGTAAATATAAAGTTATACTCTTCATTCTCTCATATAAATGTAAGAAGTTATTGAATTCCAAGCGTAACAGATGGGAAATCACACATGTATTTTATACTAAAAAATATATTAAATATTTCTGAAAACAAAAAATTCTACAACAATATGCTACTTTATGATGCAATGTTTATTAATTTGGCATAAAATAATATAACAGGGTGCGTAGCTTTTTTAAAAAGTGCTTAAAGGTGCTTATTTTCGTTTTTTAAAATCCTCTAAAGGTGCTTTTTTCCATGGGTGTTTTTAAAAAGTGCTTAATTTTCTCTTTTCCGAAATATGATATTATTCTTTACCATGTTGATTTTCGCCACAAATTATGCAAAAGGACATCGTCCTATTCAACGTTTTCACAAAAAAATCAACCACTATCTCTTTCGGCTTACCACCGGTCTGTAGTGTGTGAAAACATCATTTGTTTTACATGTTTGATGAATTACTTGCTGGTTTGCACTTGTGTATACTGAGCTGGATTTAGTGGTAAAGATTTCTGACTCTCATGTGCAATCCCGCCGCATTTTGCAAGAGATTCTCAATTTCAGACTTCATTTTCCACCCTCTGTAATAGAATCGAAAAAAATCTCATTTTTCGTCCTCTGCTATAGAATCGAAAAATCCCTCGAATTTTTGCTGATTACGGGGACCAACTAAACATTGTCAATTTTTTTTCTCTATTAGTGATAGAAAATTTCATTTCTCTTGTTAATTTCATCGTTTGTGACGCCCCATCGTCATTGTAAATAAAGACCATCAATTGTCAAAAACTTCCAACCCTGTCTAATTTTGATATTTTTTGAGTGCTTAAAAAGTTCTTATTTTTTGTTGAGAAGTTTGGCTACGCTCCCTGTATAAGAGCCTCATAATTAAATTACAAGTTAATTGAAAGTACTTGTTACAGAGGGGACAAATGAAATCCTACATTTTTGACATACACTTTTTTTTTACGCTAAATTCTGCGATTTGGACCATTCTAAACATTATATGTATAAAAAAAAAAAATTTCTATTATCACATTTCAAAGTAAAATTTATTATTATTAGACTTTTTAATTGCAAACACATTTTTATTTAGTCCAAATAATGCGTCGTAACAGAAAGGACATGAAATGTAACAGAGTCTTACAAATTTGACAAATAGTTAAAGGGAAATATTGTCAAAAGTGACTCTTCGGTTACTTAAAGTTGGAGTTGGCAGTACTGCTATAATATCCCTGACATGTGAACCGATGCTACATCTTTGTAGCTATACTTGGAAGTTTTTATTATACCTAACCCTGTTTAGAAAAAAAACATGCGCATTGTTTGTTTCTTTCTCAATTTCAGTTATTTTGGGTAACAAAATAAACTACCCGATTTTTTCCTTGAACTTTTTACACTTGCACGGTGCACATTAAATCTGTCGGGTCACAAAGTCCTCCAAGTTCCCCTAACAAACTCAGCTCCACCTGAAGTCTGGTAAGAAAGTTAATCAGATGAGTAGAAATTTATTAGAAGTTTGTTACTAGGCTGTTTCTTTTGTTTTTGGTAGTAAGGTTACAGAGTAGGCGTAGAACAGTACTATGTTTCCTTGGAGATAGAGGTAATGCACATTTGGCTTTCTTAATAGCTTTTCCCTATGTCTAAAGTAGTATTAGAAAGAATATCCTTCCTTAATTTCTAGTACTTTTTTATTTATTCTTTGCTTTTCTTAATTTTATTATTTTTTTTTCAATTTATCTATTTCTCTGTTAAAGTTTTTCTTCAAAATACTTCTGTTATAAATGTTCGCTTTATGTTCTTTGTATTTATTCTTACAAATATCTTTTTTTTTTTGGACATTCTAGTTTTATTTATTCTCCCAATCTTTCTGCTTCAGTTTTCCCCATATTGATTACTCACTGAAAAAATTTTTAACTAACTTAACACACTATCAAATAAAAATGACATAGCTTTGTATAAAAAAAAAGTGTGCTCTAACAGTGGAGGAACTGGTTTAAACCAGTTGAATCAGGATGAATTAGCACTTGTTTACATTCCTAGAGTTCCTTCTTAATGGTCAGCCAATCAGTTTTGTTTAACTGAAGGGATGTTTAGTTTTGTCCTCTCTGTAAGATGAGAAACTTTTAATTTTTTTTTTCTTTTCAAAAACATAACATAGTATGATTGTACTTATAGACACCAGTTATTAAGTTAAAAGATTTTTTGTGTAATAAATAAAATAAACTTAAAAGATTAATTGTAACAGAGGGGACATATATATATTTGAGATAATTTTAGACTTTAAAAATAATAAGAAAATTTGACGAAAATAACTGCATAATTAGACTTGGGAACAATTTATTTTACACTATAAATCAAACCGTATGTAAAATCGTAATATTTTAAATGACTTATTCTTTAAAATAGACAATTATAAATCAAAATCATGAATACTCAGTATTTATGATAAATTTTACTATAATCATGCATTACTTCTGAATTCATAACTTATTACTAATTTCCTTTGAAATGATACCAAATACAAGAATATTGCTTAAACTTTAAAAATTCAATGGTGGTTTCAGTTGGCTTGGAATTCGACAGTTAATTTAATTTCTAAAAATTTATGTTTTATCAGATAGTTTAAGGATATGTATTTTTTTATTTCATACATGGGTATAAATGGATTATTTTCTCATACCTTAATATCAGGATATGATTGATTTTAATACATTTAAATCTTGGTTAATACATTTAAATATCATTTAAAAAGATTTTTTGTTGCATTTTGTTATCTAAACATTTAATTATAGGCATATTACAAAAAATATTTGAAGCTAATCCTCAAATGATTCTAAGAATATTTGTGGGCTCTATTTAGAGGCATGAGAATTAATGTTAGAAACATCTATGAATTTTATTCTAGATATATTTTGCCAAATTTATAACTAAATTATCCAATTTCTAAGTTATAAATAGGGATAAGGAATTAAAATTTAGTAAAATTTTTATTAGGGTGACCCGGGGTAATTCACGATCACTCTGTTTCTGGGGTAAATAATGATCACCTAAGTTTTATTTTAAATAAATAATTTTTTTCTAAATTTGAGACATGAACAAGAATGCTTGTATACTTTACTAAGGTATAACTACATTTACTTAATAATAGTTTTTTGTTTAATCTAACAAAATAAGTACCTTTTAAACTGCTTTCTGTATTTTCCATTTCAAAGATGGGTTTCATAATGCGCACATTTCTGCATCATTCTTCCTTCTCTTAATAATAAATATTTTGAGTTACTTTCTTTTTCTTTGATATGAAAGTAGTGTAAGCTCTTGTTTAATTGTTTCACATCTACTGTAAACATTATAATTGATTATAGGAAACTATATCAAATGTTGCCCCCTACAGATGGGGTAATTATTGATCACTGGGGTAATTCCTGATCATTGTCATTTCTTTTCATAAATAGTATTGAAATAAGCTAATAAATAGCTAATTGTCTTTTCTTAAGTAACAGTTCATATTTATCAAGTGGAACAACTATAAAATACATTTTAACTCAATTTAATCACAAAATTTGTTTTTAACCGTATGCTAGACAAATGTGTTCGATTTGTCTTACCTTGCTTCTATCTTAATTTTATGTGTGTACATTGTTAGAATAAGTTTTAAGTTTATAAATTAGCCTAATATAAATATGATGAGAAATTATAAGCCTGAAAAGGATACTAAGCTTCTAGAAAGCAAAATAAGTTCTAGTAATTAAAATTTCATAATTAGTACATTTCTTTTAATGATTTAAAATGAAAATTTCAGTGTGAGAAGCCTAGGACTCATCACATATAACCTCAAACTTCCAGTGAATATTATATTTCTATCTTGAATAGTTTTCTTACAAAATAGATGTTTGCATTTTTTGATCAGGAATTACCCCAGGTCACCCTAATTTAATTTTGATTAGGCATTTATAAAGTTTTTTTAATCATAAATTAAAGTTCCTAAATTGTGTTTGAATAAAAATAAAAAAAAAATCCGATTTAAATAAAAAAAATCTTTTAGTTGTTTAGTAAAATAAAAAAAAATCCGATTTAAAAAAAAATAGTTTGAACCAGAGAGCGGTCAAAAGTTTGAAGATCCTTACGTTAATTTTAAATATTTTGCCATATCCTGATAGCATTTAAAGCTAATCGAATTATTTCATTGCTCAAAAACTGTGAAACTGATTTTATTCACCTTTTGTGTTTTGACATCAAAAATAACATTCGTAAAAATTTGTCATTTTTTTTTAACTATTATTATATAAAATAATAAAAAAAACTTAAAAGAGTTATTTTTTTTGCAGCGACTTTCTAGATTAAAACAATTTCATATTTGAGTTCAAATTCTTTTCAATTATCTTAAAAAATCTCAAGATGCCGAGAAAAACGTAAAATTAACATGAAGGAATATAACTTTTGGCCATGCTCCTGCTTTTAGGATTAAACTATATTTTGAAATAATTGGAGCATGCATTTTTATTAGTTATAAAGCTCAAGATAGCATTTGAGCACATTAGTTAATTGGAAACAGGTTGAAACTTCTACAACTCATGATGATCCAACATCATTTGATGGTCACCATCATTCAACATTTTCCATTATGTGTTCATGGTTTTTAAAATGCCAACAAACTTCTATCATTCCATGATGGAATATGCTACTTCAATAATATACACAACATGGACCAACAATCCGTGATGGTTCCAACTATACATTTTCATGATGTTTTAATGGGAATTCTTGTTGGTTCTCAGGACCATCAAAACAATTTGGGATTTTTTATGTTGAACCATCAGTCCGAATTCCTACATTGAAGTGGTGGTTACTTATGTTGTCCATCATTGTTAAACCATCAAAAATTTTGACTTGGGGGGTTCTAAAATCATATTTATTCATTGAGATGAAGTAGGCAAGGGACTTGAATACCTTCATTTTAATTTACATTGAATTGAACAGTGGAAAAAATTATTCTACTGTAATATACTACCATAAATAGTATGTCATCCCGAATTCGACAGCTCTCATTTCACTGAAATGATGTTTGTTGATCAGAGATTACTGAAAAATTGCTCCTCATATGTTACTTGCGTTCTGTTTGAAAAAGATTTACCGATTTTCTAGATTGCTTTCTCATGTTGATCAGCTTTTTGCAAATTTTGTTTCCTAACGCTGTTTTATGATTGATTTTTCCCTATAGAAAACTTGAAATCAAAATACAAATTTACTATAAATTGAAATATATTATAAAATGCAAATTCAAAGCAAGAGTCGTTTTGGCGTTGGGGAGGAGGAGTAAATGAGCAATGAATGGGCGAGAGAATAATATGTAAATGATCTTAATTGTAAAATATCAAATGTAACTGCAGTGAATATATGTATAAATGGATATTTAACACATCCCGGTTTCGTTCACCAAATTCCTTAGTAGATTGAGTCTAATTCTAGATTTAACCTAGAACGAATATTTCTATAATTTCTTTTTCATAAAATAGAGGTTTTATTTGATAAATGCCCAGATCTGTTGCTATGACGTCATTAGTTATTTTCACCCCCCGGCCCGCACTATCCGTATTCTCTGCCGAAACGAGAAAGCAAAGCGAGTGAAGATAGACAGCGTCTAAAACTTGTTTTAGTTCTGCAGAGAGGGATTACTGTATTTGAGGTAGTACACATTTGCTGTTACATCGACACGTTTTTTAGAAAACCTTAAAATTGCTACAACCAAATGTTTGGGAGAATCAGGGACACTCGAGGTATACAAACTGAGTCTAATATGCACCTTCAGTAAATCTTTTGTTTGGAAGAACTTAAATGGAGTAATTAAACTTTTCTCGTGTTGTTCTAGGCAACCCCACTCTGACGATGGATCTTCAGTTTTTTTTCTCTCCAAGGATACAGAATAACACAGGGACTCAGTGGAAAATAAATCAGTTTGAAAAATTGAAATAGACTAATAAAAGTGAGAAGAAATTCTACAAAAATGGTAAAGAAAGGTTGCTTCCGAATCCCATTGAAGAAAACTTGAAGAAAATTTTCTTTTAATGATACTAAATATTTAAAGTTACAATAACTAAAATATGAAGAAAATAGCTATTTCACTATGATTATATAGTATAGATATTATACTATGATTATATATTGTGCATGCTCAACCAGTTGATGTAAGTAAAATGTATTTTGTGTGGGTGTCATCTTTCACAACGAAAACGGGAATTCTTAGCTAGGTAGGGAAATAATTGACATATAGCGCTGAGCAGACGGATCCGCTTAGGAGGAAAACTACTAAAGCCAGAATTAACTTGAGCGGTAAATAAAATGATAGATAAATAAAGGAAAAATTCTAAATGGGGATTTATAGTAGTATTTGATAGAAATAATGATAGAATAGATGTAAATCTTTTGAAACATCTTTTTATTAAAAAAGGGGGCTTCTTTCTTCAAAATAAATGAATGTGGAGGCACAAGCTTTCATTATTATTGATTTCGAAGCCAGCATTAAATGTAGTAAACCAAAGCAGATATAACTATTTATCAGTACCATAATCCTGGAAGGTTTATTATTATTAAATAGAAGAGAGCGAGAAAGTCATTAGCTTGCCAAAGAAGATGACGCTTCACCAACGATGAAATTAACAAGAGAAATAAAAATTTCTTTCGCAAGGCAAAATTTAAAAAAAAAATTTTTTTTTTATCCAGCACCACCAGCAAAATATCCAGCACCGACCACAGTTCTGACGTAAAATATCCTCAGTGGTAGACGGATCAGAGTCCCTTTGCTGTTAGGCTGACCGTGGGAAGTTTTCATGGTTTTTCCTCACCATGTAGCGCAAATGCGGGTTAGTTCCATCAAAAAGTCCTCCACGAAGGCATGTTTCTCCCGATATTGAGCATCCAGGAGTTCCTCTGGATAGGGTTCAAACATACAAGGTCACGGTGTTGAACATTAGTAGCCGTAAAACCTACAATGGGTCGACTGTTAAACGACGGTAATAAAATAACCCTCCACCCCCTTGTTAGTAGCAATAAGCAAATCAGAAAACATTCGCCCTCTGCGGTACTCTCATATTATTTCACCGATCACAAATTAATTATTTAGTTTTGCAGACAATGCGTTAAATTATATCTAAAATTTATGTTAAAAGTTATATCAATAGATGGCGCTGTGCCAATTATTTCTTTCTCATATTTGTTATATTTTTTTTCCCTCTTTGTGCTGTCCATATGAAATAAACGTTGTGTTCGTTTCTCCTGAGTCATCATTATTTTGGGTATCCAAGTATCCTTAGAGTACTAATTTTAATATGGTGCGAAATCCCTGGAATAGGGGACCTTTAGATGGAATAGAAAACGTTTGGAAGAATACTTGGATAAATTAATTTAGAACGATGGCTACGAAAGAAGTGATAGGGAATCAAAAAATGAAACGAACTGTGGTAAGACAGCTAACTACTAAATTGATATCGGAAATTGAAGCGAGTTTTGCAGATGAATCGCAGGATGCTGAAAAAGCAGAGCTTTTATTGGATTTAAGTGAGCAACTAAATGCAAAAATGATGGAATTAAAACAATTGGATGAAAAACTGGAATACACTGTTGCTGAACAGGAGTTCGAAAGCGAAATAACCACCTGCCAAAAATATCAAGAAAAAATAGTGACATGGAAAGGTAGGATTCAGAGATTTTTAAATCGATGTTCTTCGAATTCTAAAATTAATATCGAAAGCGATAGAAACGAAACTGTTGTTGTTAAAACTGAATCGAAAATAATGAATCTACCTCGTCTGCAAATAGGAACATTTTACGGAGATTCTACCAAGTGGTTAGATTTTTATAATCAATTTGAAACAGCTATTCATAACAACAACGAATTACGAAAGACGGAAAAATTTGCATAATTGAAATCCTTGCTTGGAGGAAGCGCTCTCGCATCTATATCTGGATTTGCCATTAGTGATCAGAATTATGATTCCTCTATCGAGATTGTGAAAGAGCGTTTTGGAAGAACGGACATTGTGATAAGCTCTCATATGACGAAACTTCTTGCTATTGAACCTATTCGAAATGTTTCCAACTTAAAAGCACTAAGAAGACTATATGATGAATGTGAAATACAAATAAGAAGCATGTCAACATTAAATGTAACTGCAGGAAGTTATGGAAATTTACTATGCCCAATTATTCAGCAGAAGCTTCCAGAAGAACTAAATTTTGAATTCAATCGATGTCGGAAATCAGAAAAAGAATTTGATATACAAGAACTTTCTTTTTGTAATCATGAATTGAAAATTAAAGTGTCAACATATTAACAGATACTGTTCATTCACTGGGAAATCTATGCCCAGTAAAGGAACCTGCCTGTTCCCTCACTGGTTAGAAGTTGTTTTTCGTATTTTTAACATACTTTTGATGCGGAACATCACTAAAAGTATAAGAAAATTAAAGTTCGTCTTTTATTTTCATTAACTTAGAAAAAAAACAGTAAAGGAACACTTGTTCCTTCACTGGTTTTTCATCGTTTGGTGATCCCCTCATATGTTACTTGCGTTCTGT
>NC_092208.1:1661900-1679923 GCF_043381705.1 Parasteatoda tepidariorum | reverse complement strand
CAAGAGCAATGGCTCTCACTTCCTATTGAACTGATAGACCGCATAATTGAAAGCATCACACATCGCTGTTTGTGCTGTATTGCTTCTAGAGGCAATCATATTCCATATTAAAGGTACTTTTTCTATTGCAAACCGATACTTCCAATTTGTTTATTTTATACATGTGCTAATTTCTATACTACTATTAATGTCTGATAATTTCTTTTTATGTTGTTTAATACCTTACTATGTGTTGTATATTGTGGGTAAGTTTCATAAAATTCCATGTGTAATTTCTTGAGTTATCGCGATTTTTGTGAATTTTCCTTAATTTATGATAACCAGTGTATTTACAAACCACGCAAAGGTCAGAAATACATGCCAAGAGTAAAAGTTCTATGTTCCATTTTAATTTTCAAGTCATCCCAAGTCAAAATTCTTGATACTCCCATCAAAAAATTTGATGGTTTATAATGGTTTCAGTGCGGTTCATGATCGTCCAACAACATTTGATGGTTACCACCATCCAAAATTTTCCAGTATGTGTTCATAGTTTTTGATATGCCAACAAACTTCCATCATTCCATGATAGAAAATGCTACTTTAATACTATGATCATTAAGGAGAAGTTATGGACCAACAATCCATGATGATCTGTGATCGTTCCAACTATACATTTCCATGACGGTTTAATGGGAATTCTTGTTGGTTCCCAAGAATCATGAAAACAATTTTGGTATTTTTATGTTGGACCATCATAAATCAGTCCGAATTCCTACATTGGGATGGTGGTCATTCATGATCGTTCCAGCATTTGATTTCAAAGATACTACGATGGAAATTCATTATGGTTCAACATAAACAAACCATGGACGCAAGTTTCTATTTTTATGTTGGATCACCATAAATCAGACTGGAGTACATGTGATGGTTATCATAAAAAAATATAATGGTTCACAATGGAATTATTGATGGTTCCATCAAGATTATGTTGATCCATCAATGGAAAACCATAAGAAATTTTGACTTAGGATGGCATAAATCCCTGTGTAGATATTTTCCTGTGTCCAAAATAATGCAATATGAATCAAGAAAAATAGATTAACGCGCAATTATTATTAATAATAATTAAGTTCATTTAAAAAGTGGTTAAAAATCATTTCTTACAAGATATCATACCTTACAATAAAAAAAATCATATTTATTGCCATAGAGTATAGGTGTAACTAGCACAATTTCAAACTCTACACATACTATAAATAATAATAATGTATACACACCATGACTCATGCTCAGGAAGGATAATATTTTTCTTCACATCGTAGAAATTTTTTATATAATATAAATTTTCTTCACTCTTAGTCACTTTTTACATTTAAGGCATTTTTAAGAACTTTCAGGACAATTTTTTATGGTCATACAAATTAGACAATATCAGAATTACTATGTACATATTTAATTTTAATAGTAAATTTTTTAAACCTGGATTTATTATTTATTATTTTAATAATATATAATTAATTACAGATACCAAAAGGTTTCTTTCTTACCTTTTTTATTTTTTTTAAGAAAAAAGAAAATAGTAAGCTCTTTGAAATGAAATTCCATTAAATATGAAGAAAAAAAGAAAGGTATGAATTTCCATTAAATGTAATTTGTTTTTAAGAAGTTTTACGCAATCAAGCAATATTATATGTAGAACATTTTTAATATTCAGTGCGAAATGAATTTAGCAATATAAATAAATAAAAGGAAAAATTATAATATGTAATCTATATGAATATTTTTTCATTTTTATTAATATCATTTATTTATTATTATTTTTGCATTCAGAAAAGTCTATTTACATTTTCTAAACAAAAAATGTTAATTTCTAAAAAAAAAATATGCAAAAGAGTTAAGTCATTTTATACAATGTAAAGAACATACTTATTTCACTGATCAAAACTTGAAACTGGTCCAAATAACTTAAGCCATCTTCACACAGACAGTTAAGCCTAATTTACGAATACCTCTGTGAAATTTCTCAGCTCTATCAAAGGGATACTAGAAAAATATATTAATTAAGTGAGGAATTGGAACACTCTTTTTCTCATAATTAAATTTTCAACACAAATTAAAGTGCACTAAAATGGAATAAAAAGGTGAACTTTGAATGAAATATTGCTAGCCAATTTAAATTTTATCTAGAAACACACAGAAACTTAAATAATAACAAAAATAAATGGATGGGATAAATTTTAAAATTTCACTAATTGTTACCTTTTGATTCTTGTTTTCTCTTAAATCCTGTCAAAGGAAAAGAAATGTAAACAAAAATTATGTCATTAATTAAACTACACACTAATACTGAAGTAAAAAAATATTAATTATTTAATTTATTACTTAAGTACAAATTTTTTTAGATCATTCTTATTGTAAAGACAAAATAGTAAAAAAATTCACCCTTTATTAACCCTTTGACGGTTAAGGAAATGAGCAGTTTTCGTTGACTTAGTTCACGCAGTATTACTAGTAAACAGTATTTGAAAGTGGCAGCTATTTTTCCCTGTCGTTCTTCCGAAAATGTCATCCTTCTCTGACGTTGCCATAGATAGCTCGCCTCACGTGCTTTAAACATTTCTTAAAGTATTTGTAGTACATAAATAATAGTTTTTACATACTTTAAAATAATTAATAAACGATAACTATTAAATAGTAAATTATAAATGATTATAATCAATTATATAAACAATAATAGTTAATTATAAATATAAGACAAATATTAAATTGAAAGGACTCAATAAATACAACTAATGTAAAACTTTATAAAGCATTTAAATACAGTAATTACCTAAATACTGTGAACAAAGTCTTCATCAGACTCAAAACTTGATAAGCTTTCTGTATCACAATCATAATTATTACGCATAAAAATAACAAGGTAAATTACGCATAAAATACGCCAAAATACGCATAAAAATAACAAGGTAAAAAGAAAAATTCCCACTTCATTATGAAAAGAAATTAATGGAACCTGTACTGCCATCTGTACACAGTAAAACTAACTAAATTTCGAGAGTAGGATTCGTTTGCAACATAATGAATGCAGAATAATAACAGCAAACAAGCTCATCTCGTCAGCACTGGGAAAAATTTCACTACACGAGTACTGCTCGTTTCTAAACATTTTGGTCAAAATATTTCTCCCGAGCGGAACTCGTTTATAACCATCAAAGGATTAATCTTAATTTCATGTGCTCATCATAAAGAAATTAGGAAAATATTTGAAACTTTTCCTCAGAAATTAGTGAACAAAATTTATCTAAAATTAAACAATAACATTATGCAACTTGAATTTAAAAAAATTATATCATATTGACAAATGTTTAAGTCGCTTACGGTTGAGTAATTAACATAATGTTGATTGATTAACATAACACCTATTCCATGAGTAGGTATAGAATTGGTTATGTGGCCAATATTTATAGTACTCAAATGCTTATTACTATTTTAGCGTTCAACAAATATCTTTAAAAAAATAAGAAATATAATAGACACATAATATAAAATCTAATTATATTATAGTTAATTAATTTAAATGGAAATCATACTTTTAGAAATATACAAATATAATCTTCATAAAAGAAAAAATTTTATGCCACCAAAATATAAACAAATGACTTTAAATAAATTGTAAAGAATTTCATTAGCTTTACCAGCAGTTTTATTTTGTTCTAAATTTCAAATATTTCATTTTTACTCATGATCTATTTTATAAAACTTATTCACGTACCATGTTAAAGAATATTAAAATAATATCAAGCATGTTAACTATTCCAAGTCTCTTCTTGTTCATTTTTAACTATCATAATTTTAGACAACAGGCAGATTTTTATAATTTCCAGATGAGTAGCTGACCTTTAAATACTACACTTTAAGATACATTAAATCCAGAACCTTATTAAACATGAGAACTTTATAAGAGGATCCTGCAGTAATAAATTACCATGCGTTTTAACAAAAGAAAAACTAACACCATATAACCATTAAAGAAAAGTGTTAAGAATGAGTAAAATAGAACAATATGGTAGGGCAGTGAGTCCATGTCCAAAAGTTTGTGGGCTCGATCCCCGCGGGTCGAAGACTCCCCATGTAGTAAATGGTGACTGATGCACGTTAAATCTGTCGAGTCTCAAAGTCCTCCATGTTCCCATAACAAATCTATACCTCTGGGGGTACTGGTCTAGGAGTTTCCTTGTCTTCTGGGTTGGTTTAAAATTACAAGGCTACGGAGTTGAACATTAGTAGTCGTAAACAGAAAATTGGGTCGGCTGTTAAACGACGGATATAGAATAAAATATGTAAAATAGAGTTATAATAATGACTATAACTCTTAACAAAACGTTAAATTAATTTAAGATTAAGATGAATAATGAAATGATTAAATAATGCGTACATTGAAATAGTGAAGAAGCTTCACCTGATTATAGAAATTACAGAGGTAGAGATTCTAGAGAGTGAGAGTTTGGATACAAATTTTAAATGAGTATTCCTCATAATTTCAAGAACATCTAAACCTTAAAATAATGATTTAAGCAGAAAAAATTTTGAAATTTTAAAACAAACCTGTTCTAAATTTTGACTAGGAAGGTGGCATTGACAGCTTCTAAGGGATACTTATATAAAATTAAGCTCCTCATTTCACCATATGTTTTCCAATCGTGAAGGGCAACTGTTGTTAAATTATGAAATATTTTGGTCAAGTTCACATATATATATAATAGATAATGTTTACATATATAAGCTGGAAAACAATACTTACATTTAAAAAAAAAAGAGTTATAAACATACAAGACACTTTTTCGAAAAATATATTTTATAATTAAAATTTATAAATGCATTTCCCTATTGAAGACTTAAATTAAAGCAAACAAGTTCACACATATTCTCACATTATATAAAATATTCCAGTGTTTTAATTCTATTAGTTTTTCTTTCCTAACATAAAAAGAGGCATACAAATAGCTGTAAAAACAATTGTTAGAAACATTTAAAAGAAAAAAAAACTCCAGCCATTCAATCGAAACAGAATCATTTTTTAAAATTGGTGTCACTCGAAAACTGGAAAAAGTGTTCCCATCCATGAATTCCTATTGTGTTGTTAAAAAAAAGTAAATGAGTGCTGACAAATATGACATCAATTTAAGGACAGCGGTACTAAGTTAAAAAAAAAAGTTTAAAGTTTTATTAGTTTATTTTTACAATCTTTTAAGAGTATTTAACACTTAAGTTTAAAATATGACAGAGCAGAAGAGAAACATTTTAGGGTTTATTTCAAGAACCACTATTCTTTAAGTTTCCTCAAACTTATCACTTTAAATACTATTTTTCTAAAATACTATCAAAACTTATAAATAAATAGTATTAGGAATGCTATTTTTTTTTTCTTTCTTCTTATGATTTTATATTTTTGAACTTGGAAAGTATCTACCTAATGTTCATTTAATACACAAAAATTATGTTAACTTTGACATCTTCAAGAAAAAAATATTTTTCAGACAGACACCAAATTATGAAAACGACTAAAAAAATAGACAAACAGTAGAACGAATTTTCTGAATGATAATAAAACTATAAGCTGCAAGTGTAAGATTTCTTTTTCTCTTCTTGGAGACTTACATATTTGAAATAAAAGGTGAAATTATTTCAGTCTTATGTATTACAAATTATACAAACATTTATTGTATAGCAATTTGGAATTCAAAGATTAAAACCTAATCTTCATTCATAAAAACGAAACATATGAACTGATTGAGATATTTACACTTAACACTAACAAAGTGGTTAAACAAGTGAAGTGATGGAAGTCTGAAAAGACAATTAAATTCTTTTCCGCCAAATTTGAATGGATTTTTGTCATCTAATTGAAATGATAATGGCAGTGTGTAAATGGAGCTCAGTTTCTACATCACTACAAGCAATTGTTAGAAAAATAATATTGATCAAATTAGCTTCAGATACCTCATTATATTAAAATAGAAAAGCTAAAGATTTTAATTTCAATGTTTTCACTGCTAACATAGAACACTGACAAAAATGAACCAAATAAGTTGCAAAACGTTTTTATATGAGCATGATATTTGCATATAATCTAGTGAAAAAATCATTCAGTTAAAATCAACAGTGTGCTGTTTTTAAAAATATTTCATGAAATTATCAAATTTCAAAAGTTAATAGAAAGTAAAGAAAGGTAGAAGAAATAATTGTAGCTAGTTTTTTGAGTTAATTAAATCAAAATTACTCAAGTTATTCTAGAAGAAAAAATTCAATTTTTAAAATAAATTCTTATTCTCATATACAGAAGCGATAGCATAAATTTAATTTTTTTAAATAAAAAAAGAGAATGCTTATTTTTTTTCAAAAAATATACAAATTAAATAACTATTCCTTTAATAAAAACTAGAGATATTGTTAAATCAAAGATTTTAAGAGGAGATAGTTGAAACTAAATCTATTCTGTACATAATACAAGATAAGTCAGCTTTACTGCACAATGCACAAACTAAAAAAGAACACCTAAATTATTTTTAATGTAATCATCATATTATCATCTAACATTTATTTCTAATGATTTAAAGGAATAAACTTAAATATGCTAATTAGAGCAGATAATATTTAAAGTAGCTAAATCAGACATAAAATCTTTTTGTCTGTTAAAACTTAATTTCTCTGAATCTCTCTGCATTCTTTTTCCCTCACAGATTCAAATTCTTAATCTTCAAAGTGGACATCTGTAAAATATGGCCACAGTAATTTAGTCTGAACAGCCATTGAAAGTTAATGTGTTAATTTTAATTTTTGCATATTTCATCATAGGTTTGGAACTATTTAAGCAAATCAAAAAATTTTTTTGAAGAGGTATGAAACTCACTCAATTATTGTAAGATAATATTATACTGATATATTGTAAGATAATTTCATTGAAAATGTAATTTAATATTATTTTTTTAACAAAATATTTTAATAATGAGCAAAAAATTTTCAATTCTGAGCTACAAATTTTTTTTTATCATTTTAAACTAAGTAATTTTAAAAAAGAAAAATCCAAAGATCAATTAGAATCAGTGAAAAAGTACGAAATTGCGATAAAAGTCTTATTTTATATATTCTTTCCTATATTAGTGATTAATCCTGAATTTTGAATTTCATCATTAAAAATTATATAGTTTTAAACAATGTCAAAATTTATATACCTTACAATTCACACATTATACAAACAAAATTATTCTGTTGTACAATACAGAAAGTTATGAATCTCGTTACGAAGTCGTTCAAAAGTTACAAATTTTTTCTTTATATAAGTTTTAAGAGTGACAAAAGTTTTCTTTTCATTTGCTTGAATGGTTCTATAAATACAAACAAATAAAATGAATATTAAGGGGACCAAACTTATGCCTGCTCTCCTGATTTAGTTAATTTCTAGATAGCAATTCCCATTATTTTAAGATACAATAATCCAAATCCATTGGAAGAAAAGATACCTTTATTCAGACAAAAAAAAAATAGTTTACTGGCTTTAATTAATTGTCATTATTAACATTCACCTTTTCAAACATTAAGATTGCGCGTAAATAAGTGAAGTTTGAATCACCAGGTAACAAAGTATTAATTTGTTTTATGCATAATGTACAGGCATATTGGTATTGCAATTAAATACGCATGAGTCATTTCTAGTAACAATTGTAAATTGAGCAAATTTATTAAAACATAATTTAATGTTTCAAATATCCTTCTAAATTCTGATTAGTCACTATTAATTGTTCATAATAAGAATATTTTTTTGAAATTTCATAGAAAAAAAATACATTAATGATCCGAAAGTAAAAATATATACATGCAATCAATCATTTGGAAATATTTGTCACAGCACAAGTTGGGAAAATTGTGAGATGAATAACAACAAATAATATATAGGATCTAAATGCAAATCGTAGAATAGTTCAAACTCACTTTAATAATTTTAATTTTTATCTAATGATTTAGGTACTAGCAATAGGATATATCAGTCTTCAAAAGCAATTTTTATATTTGTCATAAATCTTTATATACATTTTTGCTTTGCTTTTTATTGCTATGTTTCTGTCTTATCTTTACTCAATCTTTCCCGTTACTACATATTTTCATATTAGGAGTCTATTTACGAAAGCATAGATGTAATAAATTTTTTCAGTAGTTCAAAATTATTTTAAAATTGTAAAAAGTAAACTTGCTTAAAAAGTATTTGTTTTGTAGTATATTGATTTTAATTATAGATGTAACTTCACAATTTTGAAGAAATTGTAGCTCTTGGTACAAAAAAAAAAATTACATGAAACAGCATTAGTTCTACCTCATATTAAGATCAGTGGCATAGTGATAAATAAGTTTCAGGAGAAAACAATTTCATTGAAGCAAGTTCCAACAGTGTCTGCCTAAAAAATAATTTATTTTAAAAAATATAACAGGGTTAACATACGAAAATTTATTTGTTTTCTTAAGATTTCAGTTTAATTATTTTATATTTAAAAATATTAAGCACTAGAATGATTGTGAGGAATGCAATGTTCCCAAAAAGCTCCTTGGATTAAGCTTTCCTATTCATTCGAATGCCCTTTAAAACTTCCTAATATATAAATTGCAATTCTTTCTAAAATAATTTTTGAAAAATATATATTTATTGAAGTTTTTTTAAAAATAATCAATGATGTTAATAAAACAGATAGAACACAAGTGATTTCGTAATTTATAACACATGACACAAATAAAATTAACTTGAGCTAATCTTTATAACATTGTATTTAAGCAATGAAACTTTTTACAAAAATGGTTTTAAATTATTTTTTCTAATAAAATTTTTGAAGGCACGTATTAATGAATTTCCTTAAATCAGTAACCAAATCAAATTTTTTAAAAAATGCGAAATTTATATACACCACATCATTGCCAAATTTAAAGAACTTTCTTATAAGTTTTCAAAAGAAATTTTAAAAACATCTATATTTTAATGAATGAGATATTTACTTTCTCAATCAATCAGCTTTTTTTTTTAGATTTCAGTAAATCTCTTTAAAGAAAATTTTTTATTACCTAATTTTTTATTTTAAATTATCCTTTTTAAGCTATTAACTACTCAGACATTATTGCTACTAATTAAAAAATAGAAGATGAACTATATGTTTCCTGAAAAAACAAAATAATAACCAATTTTTTTTATTTTTAAAGTGATATTAAGACAAGCACACATTATTTTTTCTAGCAAGAAAGTCGTTTGGAGAATAAAGGAAATGAAACGTGAACAATTAATTCATTAATAAAAATATTTGAATTTTGAACATTCTTCTAGTTTAAAAGAAAAAAAAACTTTCAAATACTAACTTTTTTTATAGTAAGGTAAATTTTCTTCTGAAATGCAAACAGCCGAGCCTCAGGAATAGATTCATGATGAGATGATAATAATGACCAGACACTGTCATGCAATGCTGATACTATATACTAGAAAAAAAAATTTACAAGTGAAACAAAACAGATATAATATAAATTATGTACTAAATAATAAAAAAAAATTGCCGTCAGTTTTGTTTGTTTGTTCTGTTTTGCATTATTTACATTTACAACACATATACCAAACAGATTCTACAACAATGTTACATATTTCAAGTTCAAGCACTCCATAAACCTAATCTTAGAAGATAATCAAGGTGTACCATTTGTCCAGTTACGGTCTTAAACTACTTACGGGTGTCATTTATGTTCAAAACTTGAGCGGTAACCTTCATTGGTGCAAGTTTATGAAAAGAAAAAACCAGGCGTGGAAATTATTTTTAATGATTTTACTTACATATTATTGCTTATTGATATATTTTTGGAATTTAAATTATGTCAGCATATTTATAATCATTAATGAAATATCTCGGCACACCACTAAATACAGAATTTAATTGTGCAGAAGGGAGGATGCAACTGTAGTGTATCTACCACTACAAAAATGCAATTCCATTTCACTAGTATATAAGACATGTTAATTCGATTCTATGGTGGGGTGGCTTTTCATAGGCGAAGGTTGACATCTGCTATAACTTCTCCCCCACATTGGTGACCGGGTAGTTGTTCTGTTGTAGTGGTAGATACACTACACAACAAATAGGGGTGAATTGAAATACTTTTCAGGTAAAAATTACTATAAAAATTGTATAATAATCATTGAGGTTTTATTAACTAAGGAAGAAAAGAAAACTAGAAATATATAAATTGTTACATTTACTATAAATTTAGACTATAAATTGTTACATTGTATTCATTATATTTTGATATAGAATGCTCGACATACTTTTAAAAAAACTGAAGAGATAAGAACAATTAATAAATAAACTTGTAGATCTGTATCCAGATCTGGACAGAACTCTATAGATCTTATTCCTAATCAGAATTTATAGATGAATTTGTTTTACAAAAATTTTAGCTATTATTTCTCTTAACGAATTCATCAGTAAAAGTGGATTGGGCTTTATTATTTTTAATACCATAAAATTAAATTTGTTGGGATCAGTTAACTAGTTGCTACTGATTATTTTTTATACACTTTTACACTACTCAGTTTAAAAAAGACACGATATGAGTAGACTTGTGCATTAGCAAAATATAATTTTTCTTTCAGCATGCAGGTGATCACTACACAACAGATTCCCGAGCAATGCTTCCAACTTACAAGATGACAACACTGCAGCCTCATCACATTCTAGTTCTATAAATTTTTTGCCTGATAAAAAAAACATTTCAAGATTCCTATAGACTGTAATGGTGAAAAAAAGAATAGTGGCATACGAGCACTTAGGATCATTTCAGGAATAGAATAAATAATAAACCTTCTTAAATCCATAAAAAATATTATTTTCAAATTTAATTTATAAGTTTTTTTTTTAGTTCAAAATGTACAGAAAACATGGAAAATATTATAGAACAATGAAAAATGGGAAAAAGAAAAATAATAATAATGAAAATAATAAAAATTTGGGAGAAAAAAAATCTGAAAAAAGGGGGGAAATTAATAAAAAGCCGTAAATAATCTTTTCATCAGCTCATGTAATTATATCCACAGAAAGGAGTACTTTCTAATATTGTATCAATATAGCCAAAGCAAAATATATCAATACAATAGTGTGAGAAGCAATTAAAAGAAAAATTTCCAAAAAATTACAACAAATAAAATAGAACACATTAAGTAAAAATATCGCACAAAATCAGAAAATAAAATAAAAACAGAATAAAACATAAAACAAAATCTATAAAGCAAATAGCGAATTCAATTGAACTTACATAAATGGGAATTTTTTCAAGAATGATTTAAAATATTTTTACAACAAGATTGCCAGATTACAAAATATGAAAACAGAAGCTCAAATTGAGGTAAAAGCAAAAATAGAGTTTTTTTTTTTCTTTTTCTAGTGGATTCTTACTACAGTACTGAAGTGCGTTTGATTTGTTAGTTATTGAGGATGGGCCCGAAAATAGATATGCACAAGGTAATATTATACTGCATAATTTAAGGAAGTTAACAATTAATAATTTTAGAAAATTAACTTCTATTCAAGAAAAAAATAAAATAGGAAATATAAAAAAACATGAATTGCCTGTTTTGCAAATAATTTTTGTCGTGGATTTGCACATGGTAAAAATTATATAAATTAACAAAGAAGTTTTTTAGTAAATTTATTTACAATAATATACAATTAACTAAATGATTTTATATAGAATTTAATTACTTTAGTTGTTGTTCATTGTTTTTTTTAATCAATTTTGAAAGAGTTTTTCTATTTGTTTCTTGGATAAACAAACATTACTACATATTCATTCAATTCTATTCATTTGATTAAAAATGGTATTTAAATAGATGTTCTAAGAATTCTAAGTAATTAGTTTATTTACATTAAAGTTAAAATAATTTCTTTTATCTTACAAATCCACAAAGCAGATATTTTCTTCTTTTATAATACCCAAATCCAAAAAAATGAAATTAATATTATCATCATTATTACAAAGCAAAATTAATTCCTCGGGGTAAATGTTGTTAAATAAAATAGTATAATCTTGAAAATTATAGATAATTAAATCATCAATAAATCTAAAAATAAATTTAATATTAAGAGTATAATTTTTTTACTAATAGTGCAAAAATAAGTTAGATAAGAGAAATGAAAAATTAGATCCTTGTGGTATTCCATCAATTTAAAGAAAAATATCTTTTTTATCGCAAAGATAATTATTAAAAATACAAAAATTAATTAGAATTTCCCAATAAACAAAATCATGACTACGGATATTTTTAAAATCATAGTAAAAATTCAAAAGTACATCTTTTAGTTTAGAAAGGGGAATGCTATTCAAAAGATCCTGGAAATCTAAAGTCACAATAGAATTAATTTTAATATGTTTAATAAATTCTAAAATCGGTTGATTATTAGCAATAATCCAAGAAAAACCTTCTTTAATAATATTGTTAATAATTTTATTTAAGTAGTTAGAGAAAATGGCGCTAGATTTAGTTAGGTAAGTATTAGTGACATGTGATTGTTCTAAGTTTTATAGGAATTTTATGAAATTTAGGACTGATAATTAAGTAAGGAAATTGTATATAGCTAATTTTAATTTTTAATCTCTTATATAAAGTCAAAAATTTTTACTATTTTTTAACTCCGTATTTAAAAGTGCAATATAGAATTTTTTACAGAAGATTGGATAGTTATTGTTAGCTTTGTCTATGGGGAAACTATAAAATGTTTTTGCAGTTGCTTTATTTATTGAACAATTTTAGAAAAATTTGTTGAATTGTTACAGTTATTTAAATTATCCTTATTATTAAAAACAAAGTTTTTAAAGTAATAATAAGCAACCTATTTCCATTCTGTTAACATACTTAAAGGTAAAGAGAATCTATTTGATAACTTTCAACAAATACTATTGAGATCATTAAAAAAGTATTTTAGAAATTTATTAATTGATATTTGGTAAATGGGTCTAAATTTTGTGCCTTTTATCATTAAATTCCTAAGTTCTCTATAATATTTAAATTACCAGTAATAATATGTTTATGTTTATCAATAAAATTTCAATCTTTTTCGTCTTCACTGTGACATTCATAATCGGATATTTAACTTTTCCCAAAATTTTTGATAACATCATTATAATTAATATAGTTCTACCAAGAGATTTATTATATTTTAAGCTTTTAATTACGTGAAATTCTTTTAATGGAAATAAATTTTCAAAAATATTATGAAATTTGATCTTATTGAAAATAGGATTTTGAAAGTTAACAAAATGTTAATTATCTAAATTTTTCTTTTTAATTGGGGAAATTTTACTCATTTTAGCTTTTACAAGTTCGAAACAAAGTAATGTAAATTAATAAAAGAAAAGTTAATAATAAGATCTTGAAGCTTATATACATCATTATTCTTAAGGGGAAAAATAAAATCTTTAATTGGTTTAATAATATAATGTTTATTAAAATCTTTTTCTATTTTAGAAATGAAATTTATATTTAATTTGTCACTATTAAGAGAGTTTCTATTACTTCTTGATCCCCATTTACCTCGATTTGTACGCTTATGTTTTATATGAAAAAGTGAATAAGTTGAGGAGTTATTAAAGTTAATCTGTGTATGTTGGAAGGTATCGTTTAGCCCATACGGTAAAAATGTTTTGTATAAAAGTCTGTAGTAATTTTCTTTTTGTAGTCTTAAATCTAAATCTTCTACTATATCTAAAATATTAATTTTGACACTGTGAAAATTATGTTCCCTATAATGATTCAATTCCAGATTATTGATAATTTTATTACTGTTTACTGTTATCAGAACAGTGTTGATTAATTCAAATATTAATAGAGTTATTGACTTGTCCAACATATTTCATATTATAAAAACCACAGGTTTACATATAAATAAAATTTTTACTTTTACAAAAAGAATTGGAGCTATCGTTATTAAGAATCGTATGTTTGTGGTCAATATTAGGGCAAGTTTTGCACCATTTAACACCACACGCTTTATAAGACAGTAAAATTTCAGACATTGAATGTCATACCTGCCAACATTGGAGAAATAAAATAACAGAGATTTTCTAGCGACATATTTTAGGCTACAAATAAAGTTTTGATACATCACACATAATCAAGTAACTCAAAAAGAGAAAGATATAAAATTGGAAATATTAAAAGAAGTTACTGTTAGTTGAAGTAAAAAATGTGTATATAATTCGTAATCTCAAAATAAGTTTTTTTTAAAGCAATATTTATAATTACTTAAAATATAAACACTCGACATATTGCCTGGCAATAGCACCATCTGTTGAGGAATAAGAGAAGTATTTTTGCCATCATCAATTATTTCATCTGCAAAAAGTTACTTTAAAAATTTCTTCAACAAATACGGAGAAATTTGAGAATATACAGGTAAACAGGAGATAGTTATAAAATACAGGATTCTTCATTAAAAAACAGGAGACTTGGCAGGCATGGAATGGAATTCAAAAAATCTTTAGCTTCCAGAGTAGCAAGATGTCTATCCGAATTTCCCCTCTGAATTAGGCTCTTTGTACCGGGTACAACATGAAGAATAATTTAAATAGTGAAAAAAAAATTTTAAACATTAAATATATTTTTTCCCAGGCACAAAATTGTTATAACTGTTTAAAAACATAAAAATAGGCTCATAGAACAACGCCCTAAACACACACAACGTCCCAAGCACACGAAATTAAAAAAAAGAATTAATAAATGGAAGCAGAAGGAAAATGAAAGTAAGTTAATAGTAGATGACATTAAGAGCTAAGCTGCAATAAATATGATCATTAAAACATAGCATAATAAATAAATACAAAAAGGACAACAAAAAAAACTTATTAAAAAATAAAACTTAATGTTTTTCTTAATTTTCTTTATTTTTTTTGTGTCCTTTTTGCATTTATTTATTATGCTATATTATATAGACATATATACACATGCAGAGCATTAATGAAATAACAACAAAATCTACATGCCTGTATCAGGTTTGATCATGTGTCAGTGCCATTGTCATACAAATCAGCAACATAAGTAGGGAAAACTGCACAGTGCTAGTATAAGAAACTGTAGTCAGAAGCATCCTCTTTAACCTGAAATAAAATAAATTAAATTTAGTAGAAATATTTTTAATTAGCAAAAATAAGTTTTAAAAAGCTGACAAAAAATAACTTGAAAAGCATAAGCTACAAAAAATGATTATGACTTCCACTAATGCTAATTACTTATAAAAGCGAGAAGAGTTTTAAAACTTATTAATTTTTGCTAATAAAACTGATGGGCTCAAGATACATGGTAGCTAAGCCCTTCAATTAAGTCATTTATAAAATTTAACAAATAATTTTAAACATAATTTACTCTTAAAACAAATTCAAGTAGTTAAAAAAAAAAAGATACTTTTTCTAAATGCATAAAGAAAACTTGGATAGACATACCGTAATTTTGCAGAGCATACCATGGCATTTATGATTTATAAACATTAAACTTTGGTATGCACTGCATACCTAATGGAGCAGCCTGTACAGTATTTGTTTTTTTTTTTTAACTACTTGAGCTAGAAAATTCAATTTTGTTCAATTGATTCTCCAAAATTTCATTATTTTTCTTCATCTCTTTATCTTTTGCAGCAATCTATTTTTATATTTTATGATCAATAATAATTAAAAGAATTAACAATGGAGGTGTAAAACAGTTTGCAAGAATGTATCAATGGTGCAACATACGTTCTACCCTTCACACAAAAAAGTCGTCGGTGAATTCCCCTCTCGCAATCACTCTGCTAATAGTCTCTTATAAAGCGCAACGGAAGTATGATTCCACCTTTTTTCTGCTGCAGGTGTGAAGAAAAAAAGTGAAAGAAAAATATCCAATCAAATGAGTTGGGTGAAATGGTTAAATCTTAAAGATCAAGTTTTTTTTCCCACTTTCAGCTGAAGATCAACTTTATTATTAAAAGAAATAACACATTCACGATCATTTAATGCTTTAATTTTGTGCAATTATTCATCTATTTTTAAAACTATTTTTTTAAAAGTTTTTAACTGTTATCATTTGATAGGTTAAAATTTTAGAAATTTAAAATTAGTAGTAAAAAAAAGGGATGCTTTCATGATTGTTTTATAGTACAATTTAAGTCAAACAAGACTTATTTTACTTTATCGAATCATTTGATTTAATAATATTCAGGTATTTCAAACCAGATTATTACATTAATTGCGATAAAGCCACGTGAGCAGCAATTTATTGTATTTTGATAACTCATTTTAATTATATTTGGGTTCTTAATCACTTGGCTTACATAAAATAAGAGTATTTTAAATTGACATTTATTAACGTAATACATTTGTGATTGGGTTCAATTTAAATTGTAAACAATTGTACCTGGTACAATTTTGCATACATTTGAAAAGTTGTGATGAAAATTATCAAATTACATAATTTCTAGTTTTAAGTAAGAATGCATATATTAATTTATTGTAGATTTAGTAATTATTTTAATGATTTTCAAAAGTCTAATAATTTATTTTGCAAAATTTTTAAAAAAGTTATTAAATCTCTATAGAATAATAAAGGTATAGAAAGCCAATTGAAAAAATATCAACTGCCATTTATTTTGTCTTAAATATAGATACATATTCTGTTTCAACTTTATTTAGAAATAATCTATTTCATAAATTACATTGCATAGGAACAGAAATCATTAAAATAAATTGTATTGATTTTATTGTATCATTAAATTAAACTTATTTTACCATGAGAATTTTTATGAGAATACTTTTTTTTCCCCAATGAGCTGCACAATCAGTCTTGCCGATGAGCAGACCTAGTGCGTTCTCCAGAAGTGGTATCCACTTTTTCAGGACCACCACAATGGGTGAGATACCGTTGGCCATGTTAATTTGGACGTCTAGTTTCTGCCACACTAGATGGTAGCACCGAGACTCTATTTGGATGCTAAAATGCAGTAGGAATTTAAATTTGACGGGAATTTTATGAGATAACCATTCTGAATATTAGTGTACACATTCCCATTATTACAAAATTTTCATTTTAAAATATAAAAAGATTTCTTTTTTATTTCACATATTTTGCCAATATAACTTTTGAATTTATAAAGTAGGAAGAAAATTAATCAATATATTAACAATATATAGCATTACTTATCAAAAGTAATGTAATTTTATTAGCCAGAAAGAGTATATATGCAATAATATATCAAAACATACTGATGGTAATGCAACATTTGAACTATGTTCAAAATACTTTTAGAGGAATGGGTGCCACAAGATATATTTTTTTTTTTCCTTCTGTGTGTTAACATTGTGTTCAAAAACTATTTTTTAAAAACTATTAATTTCAGAAATGCATGCTCTTTGAAACTTTTGACCAAATAAAAATATTTTAATTTTAAAAAAAATGCAACTTTCAACTAGACTCTTAGTGCACCAACTACTAATTTTGTGATATACCTTTAAATACTTTTTGAAAAAATTACTTACTTAGAGCTACTAATTATAAATGAGCAGTCTTTTGTATATCAATAAAAAAAATTATTTAATACTTAGAGTAATTGAAGTGGATGAACCAAGTTCTTGTAATTAACTTTTTTTTATTATAGTATTTCTTTTCAAATAAATTATTACTATATCTATAAGTATCAGTAACAGGAAATGCATTGAATTATAATGTAGTTCAAAAGTACTTACCAAGATAAAATGTTCTCTCTATCTCAACAATTTACTTTGACTGTTACTTATATGCCAGAATTTGAAAATTTTCAAAGGACCTTTCGCTGACAAAACTGTAAAAATTTACAATAATGAAAAAATATTTAAGAATGATAGCGCACTAAATTTTCAAATAAGAATTCTTCATGCATGATATTTCTGAAATTTAACTCCAATCACCTAATCAAAGAATAGATCTGTTTTAGTTAAATTTCATTATAAAATTCAAAGATAGATAA
>NC_092208.1:1659309-1661400 GCF_043381705.1 Parasteatoda tepidariorum | reverse complement strand
GTATAGTCAGTCCGTAGCGTAGTAAAACGTCATTCGTTTTACATAATTCAAAATTTAATGATTTTTGACAATTGTCAAAAACAATGCCAAAAGGTTTTTTTTTGACATGACGGTTAAAACAATATGAAACTGTCGATTGTCAAAATCTTTCCAACCCTGCCTAATTATATTTTTTTAAATGCTTAAAAATATTTTTTGAGTACTTGAAAAGTGCTTAAAATGTGCTTATTTTTTGTTGAATTATTTGGCTACGCACCCTGTATAATCAAAATCAGTTTTATAACTCCTTTAAAATCTTGCTATTTCTTAGCGAATAGAAAATGCGCCACCGGTGGCGGAAACGCAAAATGTATGATTAAATCCGAATTCAAATAGTTTCGAATGCAAACTCACTCTCCAAATTTAAAATCCTAAATGAAAATTAGGATTACTTTATGTTCTCGAATGTTTCTCTTTGGATTCTCGTCATGCAAAGTTAAGTTGAAAATTTCAATTTTGTTATAAATTTTTTTATAATTTTGCCATTGTAATTATGCAACAACAATTGGAAAACAATTGCTGGGAGAAGGACAGAATGGGAAAAGCTTCTAAGGAAGGCCCAGGCTCACAAAGGGCTGTCGTGCCAATGCTGATGATGATGATAATTCTGCAGCTAATTTTCTGGCTATGGATTTTGTATCAGTTCTTCTTTTTTTGTTAATTCTAAGGGTTTAACTTAGGAGCATTTCCTTGTTAGCAATCGTTGACTATTTATTTAAATGTATGCCATGTATTTTATGCTATCTATCGATATTTTTTTTTAGCAAGAGGTACGCTGAAAAAAAATGTTAATGCTTAACATTTAAGAATAATCTTAAGTATTTAAGAAATAGCTCTGGAACTTACTGGCAATAATTAAAGAAAAAAATCTCTCGTGGATCGTAACATATTTTGATGCGTATTGATTAGAAGGAACATGTATAGTGAAACAATGGAAAATCTTAATATGGACGTTTTAATCCTTAAAAGTCAAAATGTCTTTTTCATGTGCTTTGAGAAAAAGTAAAAATGTATATTCAAATATTAAATAATGCAAACAAGAAAAACCCTCATGAAAAGGATGTTATTAAATTAAGGGGTCTAAACTTTCGACCTCTCTCCAGCCGAAACATTATGTCTCCCTGTAGATTTAAGAGAAACTATTGTGAACAATTACTGCTAAAACCCATATTTTGAGGATCGCGAGTTCGAATACATAGAAAAAAATGCATTTATTTTTAGAAAAAGTAAGTTATCGTGTTTAAGATTACACCTTAAGGTTACACATACAGTTATCATATTTAAGATTACACCTTAGAATCGTATTAAGTGACTCTTAGTACGTGAAAATCCAGTCATTAGATCAAAAGTATTCACGATGTTCACTTTTTATTTCGCCCTCTGTGTATTTTTTCATAACATTTTCCACTTTCTTGGAGCTAATTTATGCGTGCAGTTGACTGCCCATGCATTAAGTATCTGTATTTTTTAACGAACAAATATTATTTTCTTTCCCCCGGAGATATTGAAAAAGTTTGGTAAATAGGAAGGAGCTTTGTTTTGAAACCCACTCTCATGCTGCCTTCTTTTTTAATCTTTCTCTCCTAGAATTGTAAAAATAAATTATTTCTAGAACCAAATCAAAAAGGTTTTGTCTATTATTTTACTGTTATTTTTGAGTTTTCTTAAGTTAAAAATTAATTTTTTTTTTCTGGCAGGTGGAATATCCCAGATCATGTTAAAATGTCTAACATTGCAAACTTTTCTTTGAAAATACTATTCTATTTGCAAAGACTTTTTGTTTTGATATCATTATGTTCTGAAACCTGACGAAAAATATGAACATTAACTATGTTAAGTACTGAAGAATCATTAGAATATGTATTTAATGGAAAGAAACAATTTACTTTTAAATGCGCAACCAAGGCTAAAGAGAAGAGCAAGTTAATTCATAGCCACCGAGAGTCAAGATCTCTCAGTAGATTTGTGACGTCATCCTCTGAGAACCATAAGATAACGCGGTATTCAGATTTGTATTAACCCCTTAACGATCGGTTAATTTTCAAGAAAACG
>NC_092208.1:1647548-1658329 GCF_043381705.1 Parasteatoda tepidariorum | reverse complement strand
TTTTTTTTAAATTGTTTTTTCTTAAAACATGATGTTATAATGATAAATATAATACATTTTTTAAAATAATATTATCTTAAAATTTAAATAACATCCTTTTTAAACTAAGAATAATATTTTTATAAAAATTTAGAAGAAATATCATTATCAATATGCTTATAACGCAAAAAAAGGTGGGAAGGAAAAAGTGGCCACCAATAAATCTACCTCTAGTGGTCAATGGTCACCCGATAAATTTCACTATCTAGCCCCTTATCGGTGGATTTTATTTTTCTTCTATAGTAATTTAACATTTTTTCTTATCCAGGATTACGCGGATTATATTTATTTTGATTTGACAAAACTATTTAACTTGAATATTGTTACTTTTGAAAAATCCTTAAATATGTTTGTTGCAAATCTTTTAAGAGTAAATACCTACAATGACTTTGAAAATAACTTCATTTTTTTTAAGTATGATTAAATTTTCATTCCTCACCTTTTCCTTACTAAGATTTTTATTTTGAAAAAATTAC
Organism: Parasteatoda tepidariorum; assembly: GCF_043381705.1. Lineage (NCBI taxonomy): Eukaryota > Metazoa > Arthropoda > Arachnida > Araneae > Theridiidae > Parasteatoda > Parasteatoda tepidariorum. The sequence continues at coordinate 1,657,814 of NC_092208.1, read as the reverse complement.
TACAGAAATGTTTTGAGAAAGGAATTATTAATCTATAAAAACTAGAATTTTTTTTTATAAAAAAAAGCGCTGTTTTCTTAATAGTTTATCTGTCAGTTTTATTGCTTGCATATTAACTAAAATGTATGTACAAATGTCCAAACTCCTGTGATCTTCCCACGGTACCCATAGGGGTCTGCGAAACTCTATTTGAGTGTCGCAGATTGAAAACTTTTCGACCGATTTTGCTTAATTTTTGTATTTTGCTATTTGTAAACTTTACAATTCAAAGTTTATTTTTACTATTTTTAAATAAAATAGTAATTAATAAGAAATACGTGTGAAAAATTATTTGTTGTTTTTAACTATATTTGGTTAAAATAATTTTAGTATTGTATTTAAAAAAGGTTCGATTCGCTTAAAAAGTTCTTAGAAAAGTTTTTGATTAGTTAAAAGAAATTTTATTGACAATAAACTCATTTTAGTCCGGTAACGACAATGTAGACCGGAAACGAATCAAACTAGGATGAAGTAAGGTGCTCGAAATTAAATTTAAGCGCTCTAGTCAATCGGAAAGTTGACGACTTTCCATCCTCACAGGCACGGAAACTAGTTAACTAATAGGTAGTAAAAATATGATTCTGTAAAAAAAAAACTTCAACAAAATTTAGAATTTTAGATCAAAAAGAAATTTATATAGATTTGAAAAGAAATTTAGATAGGTATTGTTTTATTCGAAACAACAGTTTAAAAATTCGAGATAAAAAAGAGCGATTTCGAAAATCGTAAACCTATACAAAATCTTTTGTTTAAATAAAATACATATCTCATGGACTATAATAGTGGCACAACTCAAAAAATATTAGTTTTGACTAAGAACAGGTGTAAATATGAAAATACACATTCTTTTCAGCAGCAATACTAGCACAACTTATTATTCAACTTGAAGATAATCTTTGGTTAAGCAAACTAAAGCATTTCTTATGTTAGCTACAAAACTATAAATCCACTTATCTCAAAACATGATTTTTTGAGTTGTGACGCTTTATCAGCCCATGAGAGACATTATTATGTTTTCGACCATAAAATTGAAATTAGAAATAAAATGCTTCGTTTCTATGTGTGATCTTTGTCAACAGTTTTTAAAATAACAAAGCATTTTCAACACATTTTAATATTCTTTAGGAAAACCAAAATGTAAAAATTGTAAGTAATATTAAATTCAAGTTTTATTTATCGGGGATTATAATTTGGCGACTTTAGATTGGAACATTGCAAATGTGAAATTGCATTATTAAGATTATAGCAACCCTGGAAAATCAAAACTGAATTGAAATATTTTTTTAAAAATAGATAAGAAGTATTCTATCTCTCAGTGGGTAAATCGTATTCACTTCTAGAAATGCTAGTAAAAAAATGTTAAATCTGCGTTTATTACTTCAAGTTTTTTTAGATTATATATTTAAAAATTGAGAAGATTGAAATTAATGGATTTAACAAGTAAGTTTCAATTTTGCATTTTATAATGCTTGCAGAGTGGGGGAAAATGTTAATTATAAAGGGCCACATATTGCNAACTAATTTTTTTTTATATATATTGATTATAAAAGTTAAAAAACAGTGTTTTAAATTATTGATACTTTTATTATTTTCTTTTCTTAGTTTCAAAATTTATTTTAAATAAATTGTTGCATTAATTAATTTTAGTTAACGAAATTACTTTCTTTCTTGGTGTGTGTTAAATTCCAACACATTGAAAATTACATTTTTAAAAATCTTTTGATTCTTGAGATTGAAAGCACAAATAAAAGTAAACATTTAATGCTGTCTTAATATAGACTTGCATAGCTGTAGAAAGTAATTATTAAACATGAATTATTTCAAAAAATAATGTAAATATTGTTAATTAAAAGTCTACCCTTTGAAAGAAAAAGCATGGAACTAAAATCTACATTATATTTTATTGGTGGAAAATGTATATTTCTGAAGCTTTTTTGAAAGCATATTGAAAAGAAAATACCAAATTTGCCAAAAATAGAAAGAAAAAAAAAGGCCAATAAATTCAGATTCAAATTCAGATCCCCTGATATAGTGTCATTCTTCCCTTTCAAACTCTTTCAAAGTCTATTGGAAACAATAGGGTTATTAACTGGTATTTTTTCTCATAATATGTTTACAGTATCTTTGACATCTGATTTTCTATAAAGAAATTTTGTGAAAAAAAATTCCTATGAGTTCATAGATTTAAAAAAAAAATATTTTTAGCTTAACTTATCTATTTTGATATAGAATTAAAAGTGAATATTTTAATATAAAAATATATAGATTAAATATTTATTTTTTGATGAATGACTACATTTATAAACTCAATTCTGTTACATTTATTTTGTCATTTTAAAAATCAAGCGGAGAAGAAAGAAATTTTAAATTAAAATTATGGTTTGCTAATTGAAACTTTGTTCTAATGGTTAAAGTACAGGGGTCTGTCCAAGTGAAATTTACTACCGTTTACCGGTACCTACACAAATTTAACTTTAGGAAAAAAGGTAGAACAATTCCACAAAATGCTTTTTTCTTAAAATTTTATTTTTGTGTCTCGTAAGAAACGATAAGTCCAAATTTTTAATTTTCAAAAATTATGTCTACATTTTCACAAAATAGTTATCTCTCAGAAAAACCTAGACAAACCCATAAAAAAGTATTCTTTAAATTTTCTATTTGAACTAGTCCTTAAATTTCAATCATGCATTTGTTTCAAAATGGTTGCTATGCATTCAAAGCTATGTATTATGATGAAAAATTATTTTAATAAGTTAAAATATTGTTCTAAATATTATTATAATATAGTTTTAATATTAGGGTGACCCGGGGTAATTCACGATCACTCTGTTTCTGGGGTAAATAATGATCACCTAAGTTTTATTTTAAATAATTTTTTTCTAAATTTGAGACATGAACAAGAATGCTTGTACACTTTACTAAGGTGTAACTACATTTACTTAATAATAGTTTTTTGTTTAATCTAACAAAATAAGTACTACCTTTTAAACTGCTTTCTGTATTTTCCATTTCAAAGATGGGGTTTCATAATGCGCACATTTCTGCAAAGATCCCCCTCCTTCTCTTAATAATAAATATTTTGAGTTACTTTCTTTTTCTTTGATATGAAAATAGTGTAAGCTCTTGTTTAATTGTGTCACATTTACTGTAAACATTATAATTGATTATAGGAAACTATATCAAATGTTGCCCCCTACAGATGGGGTAATTATTGATCACTGGGGTAATTCCTGATCATTGTCATTTCTTTTCATAAATAGTATTAAAATGAGCTAATAAATAGCTAATTGTCTTTTCTTAAGTAACAGTTCATATTTATCAAGTGGAACAACTATAAAATACATTTTAACTCAATTTAATCACAAAATTTGTTTTTAACCGTATGCTAGACAAATGTGTTCGATTTGTCTTACCTTACTTCTATCTTAATTTTATGTGTGTACATTGTTAGAATAATTTTTAAGTTTATAAATTAGCCTAATATAAATATGGTGAGAAATTATAAGCCTGAAAAGGATACTAAACTTCTAGAAAGCAAAATAAGTTCTAGTTATTAAAATTTCATAATTAGTAAATTTCTTTTAATGATTTAAAATGAAAATTTCAGTGTGAGAGCTGTTGACATACCTTACTTAACTTTACACTCTCTCTTAATGAAGTTACAAAATCCAGCAAAAGTAACTTATGTGGGAACTCTTTTTTATATTCCAGCAGAACATGAGAATGAGTTGGCTGCTTGCTTAAAATGTATGGCACGATACAAAGATTTTTGGAAAATTTCAAGTGTTAACCTTTATTTTTGCTTCTTAAATAAATCGTTTTATTAGCTGCTCAAACATATATTTTTGGTTTATTTGTTTGATCTTGATGTCTTATTTATTAATTACCACTGTAAAATTATTTTTAAACAGCCCCTTTATGATTAAATCTGGTGATCAGTAATTACCCCAGAAGTGATCAGGAATTACCCCTAAAGGATCAAGAGAAGGGGCAATTTCTGATCACTAAAAATTTAAAATATTTTAAATTCTAATTAGATTTTCAAACAAAACAAGGTAGCCTAGGACTCATCTCATATAGCCTCAAACTTCCAGTAAATATTATAATTCTATCTTGAATAGTTTTTTTACAAAATAGATGTTTGCATTTTTTGATCAGGAATTACCCCAGGTCACCCTACAATATTTTATTTTTACTTTTTTTGTAGTTATGTAAAAAAAAAGTTGAAGAAAGACAAATATTATAAAAGAGAAAAACTAAAAAGTAATCATATAACAAGGATAGAAATTCAAGTCAGAGAGCATCTAAAATATTTAAAAAGGCCAGGTAAATTCAGGTTCCGAGTTTAGTAAGCGGGAACTTAAAGCAAAAAGATGCAACTCAAAAGAAAATTACCAAAGATACTATAGAAAGAAGATATAAAGAAAAAAAACTAGCAAATACTTACCATAAAAACCATAGCAAGTACAAACCATAAAAAAATTAAATATACCAACAACTTCTACCCATTCACCTAGATCAGAAATAAGGAAAAAAAAAAATAGAGTAGACAAAACGTTAAATAAATATGCTAAGTCAAAATTTTACAGAATGAAAACTGCATAATTTTCAAAGATAGATGTGCAAATAACGCCAAGAAGCACAGTAAGGAAATTGTTACATAAGGAAAATGTGTCTCTAGTTAATAGAAAAAAAATAATTTTTGGAGAAGCTTTAAATGTCCAACTCACTAAAACCTATTAAATCACATAAAACTAAGTAATTTTTTTTTAAAATTGTTGTACATCTATATTATATAAAACGCTAATACGTACGTATGTATGTATGCATCAATAAAACCGATGATATTTCTTTTCTCGCGCTGGCAACAGTTTTCATTTTTAATTGATTGGATTCGGCGCGCAAGAGCACGTAGTGAGCAACCAGATAACAATAACCAGAGTGAGCATTATCAGGTTGTTCAATTCAGATTCATGCACTAAAAACATGACAATATTTAATTTAAACTCAATTAGGAATTAATTAATTAATTGAAGTGAGAATGCTTTAAAAGGCCGCTGTTGAATTGATATTTTTCTACTGGGAGCTACCTAAACGTCTAAAAAACGTTTAAGTGTTTGTATTGAATGCATTGAATTTTTTTATATTTCGCGTTTATTTATGCATTGAATTTTCACGCTTTAAAATGCAGAATATTAGTGAAGCAATATTTGATAATTTATTTTGCTAATATGTTTCTTATTTAGCTAATGTTTTGATTTTTTCACCATGTACAATCTAAATAGCTAATATACTTTTTTAAAAGCCAATAAGAACATTGGTAGAATTCTTCTACATAAGTACAATACTATGTCTTTGATGATAAAATACTATGTCTTTGATGATAATATATTATGTCTTTGTGCTAGAACATTGTGTTCATTGGCGAGCGAGCGCAGCGAGCCATGGTTCACGGCGTGAACCACATAGGATTGCATAGCAATTCTCGGGGGTTGGCGAGCGTAAGCGAGCAGGGGGTGGAGCCTCCTAGTTATTTTTAAATTACATGAAAATATAGGCTAATTAAACAACAAATACGAAGTATAAGAGTCCAAAAACATATGAAGATTATATAAAAGGTGGTTAAACAAGATATTCCAGGGCGAAAAAAAGGTCTCAAATTAAATATAACAAGCTATGTGCAGGAAATAAATTCCGCAGTGGACTAATCGTTAAAGACACGGTTCCCAGTAAAATACCAAAGTCAAGCCTAACTGACTGTGGTCAGTCAGCAGCTAGGTGACCACTTCAATCAGCCTGCGTAGGGACTGAGGGTGCGCGGTATCGGTCTTCGTTAAACTGTTCTACAGTAAAGTGCTCGACTTCGCTTGCTGGTCGTCGGGCAACCAAAGCAGGAGAGCCATCGCCTCTGCAGAGGATCAAAACTGCGATGGCCAAGTCTTCGGATCATCCAGGGATGATTCTCAGACCGTTGCCAATAGCCCATTGTGCAGCTCTAGTACGACGTAAACAAAGTACCTACCCGCAGGAAATAAAACCTGCATAACACGAAATAAAGTGAACTGTCGTTAAACAGCTGACCCAATTTTTGGGTTTACGACTACTAATGTTCAACTCCTTAGCCTTGTAATTTTGAGCCCAATCCAAAAGACGAGGGAACTTTTGCATCAAATATTGGGATACTGCTTTTGTGGGAAACTTTTAGATGGAACTAACCCGCATTTGCGTTACATGAAGAGAAAAACCTCCCACGGTTAGCCTGAGAGCAAGGGGACTATGACCCATGTTCCGTCTACCGCGTTGGTCGGAGAAAGCCGGGTGCGGAATTAGTAACGCACAAATTTAAAACTGAAGAATAGTAAAATTATAATATGAAACAAAAAAATGATGCTACATTCGGATATTCATATTTAATTTTAATTCATAATTGCGATGGAAAGGTGGAATTTAGGAAAATACTAAACCGGAACATTGTATGCACTTATCAATTTACCACATTGAAATAAAAAAAGGTTTAAATTAATTTAAAGCTGAAGAATACCCAACTGATACTTTTCAACAAAAAAAACTAAATATTTCCTTTTTGTCGAAAAAAATATATAGATAATTAAAAAGTGGTGGGTTTTTTATCACATCACATAACCAAAAGTTCATTTTAAAATAAATTGAAGATCTTTAATAAAAGTGAAAAATAGATAAATATTTTACTGAGCAACATAAATGTAAATTACAAATACAACAAAATAATAACAAAACACGACTTTTGTAGTTTATCCCATTCGACTGGAGATTAATTGCATTCAGCATCCCTTGGTGTGATGATATCGCTCGCGGCCAACTCAAAATTTATCGCAACATGTAATTTTCTCCGGTTCATATTCCTTTCAAGAGCGAGCGTAAGACACAGTATCGGTATTAAAACTGCTTAGTATTGGTGCAGTTTTAATAATCGGTATATCGATATAATACTTTATATTAGTACATTTGGTGATTATTGCATAAATCTTCAACATTTGAGTTTTCTTCGAAATATATTTCGCAGTGGCAGCAAACGTAAGCCGAAATTTTAAAATAAATAAAATTATTTAAAGATTTTGATAAGAACTTTGGGGCATAACGATTCATCTCACCTATATTTACAGTTTAAAAACGTAGTAAATAATTTGTGATGGAAAACGTTCTTTTAATTCTAAAATATTAACACACTATCTTTGCTACCACTGCAAACATATTTTTTTGAAACTACGGAAAATCCGTTGTAGAACTCTTATTGAAATTGGACAAATTACCATAGTGCCAATATCACCAAAATTAATTAAACGTAATCTGCGTAGCACGCCGAAAAGTTAATGACAAAAGCGGTTGCATAAATATTCTCGTCTGCTTCAAAAGTTTTATAATTTCTCAGAGTCGAATTAACAAACATAAAAAAAATCATATCAGTTATCGGGTTTATAAATTTTTATATTCGGTTAAAATTTATAAATACTTTAAAGAAGCAAAGTATAAAGTTTTAGAACTCTAATAGTAATATAATTTAGAATTCAAATATAATAATAATAAATAATTTTATACAAAAACTATCTCTTGGATCAAAAAAGTGAAATCGCTTGCAAATTTCTTTTTAATGAAAACTCAATTCCAATTATATATCGTTTGATTAGTTAAATTAGAGCTATAGTGTTTGATATCAAGTTTCAAAAATATCCTGAGCTTCTTATTATAAATTTTACTAAGTTTAGTAATATTCAAAGATAATGGCTGGAAAAAGTAAATATTTTATATTTATTAATAAATCCTTTCTTTTTTTTTAACAAGTTCATTGACCCGTGTTCGTAACACCAAAGAAGTGTTAATACCTACATTAATATATTTGTAATATAGTTACTATTATATATGCATATTTTTTCTATTATATTTTAGAATTACATAAATAAGAAAAACTCATTAGAATGTAGACTATTAAAATGTATATATTTATTTAAAATTAGTTAACATTCAATTTGCTAATGAATTGAAAAATATTAATTTATTAATCATGCAGCATAGAATAGAAAAACTGAATTGCTTATAGGAATTGCGTAAAATTTTTCGTTTGTTAAAGTAACCGAAGCAGAAAGTCACGCCCTTCGCAGGGAATCAAAATTGTGATGGCATATTTTTCGTATCTTCAAGAATGTTTCCCAGACCGTCACCCAATAGCCCGTTGTGCAGCTGTTAGTGCAACGTAAATGAAGTACTACTACTGCTGAGAATTCGTGCAAAAACAATATATTTGTTCTAGATTTTGGGGGGGGAGGGGAGATTTCATGGCATTTTATCTGAATTAAATTTTTAGATTGTTTTGATTTTTTAGATTGTTTGTTAACACTTAAGTTTTTTTACCCTCCTGGATTTTTGTTGAGAAATCCCTTGTATTTAAATTCAGGCAAATTAATACGTCTGGACTTTTAATCAGGTTAACACACTGTAGTACGTTTTACTATAAAGTTTACAGAATTACATTCAATTTCATAAGGTATGCAAAACTGACTTCACTATTAAAATTTTAACTACTATCGCTTAAAAAATCTCCCTGAGAAAAAAAAAATTAATTAAGTTGCTACTTTCTTAGGGAATATTTTCCAACCATGTGTTGCAAAACTCATCTTCCCACTTAATATTTTCAAACTTAATAGACCTCTTATTTTTCTGAATAAAATGTGGGATAAATTAAACTTTAATGATTTTGAATCAATTTCTATTTTAAGGATTTTTTGAGACAAGATAAGTACAAATTAAAGACCTTCTCCGCATAGGTTAATGATCACAATCAAGGGCGTCGGCAGCGGGGTGCACTTGCATCCCCCTGTTTTTTTTTTATTTTTTAAACAATTAAAGGGATACAGAAAAACAATTTTGTTAAAAATATTTTTAGTCAAGAATAAAAAATTGTGTAATTATTGATAAGTAACAATTAAAAAATTGTTAATCGAACAAGATTTGTAATCGTCCTGTTTGCTGCCAAATCTGTTTATAACTTTTTCAAAGAATTCTGAGTCATCTTTGATTCTCTTCTTATGCACACTGAGCATGCACAAACTTGACAGATATCTGAGCTATAATTTTAAATAATAAAATATAAATAATATTATATTTTCTATTAGCTATTCAGTTTAACAAAGGTGTATAACGCAAACTGACTTCTCGCAACCGTAAAACTTCATCAACAAACACAATAAATAACAATGTTAAGCGTGCAACGAAACTACTGTTAATAGTTATTTGTGTTTCAAAGTCAGTAGCTATGCCAGCGCCATCAATATAGTTTCTCGTGGCAAAATTTGCAAATACAAGAATTTCGTACTTTTTTCTTAAATATCTTGATAACAATGAAGAAATGTATGTTGAAAAAAAAAATAACAGGTGAAAGTATGTGTAATAACAAAACAAAATGTAATAACAGAATATTTTAATATTTTTTGGGGGGAGGGGGGTAGTTTGTTAGAGGGTTACACCCTCCTTTTATATTATTCCCTTGATCACAATATTCAGCTCTTCTTTTGTCAGTTGTTTATAAATTACTTCTATAAAATCACATCATTGCTTTCTTTTAAAAATTTAACCTTAGGTTCCAATGATTTAAAATCGCTCCAACCCATTGTAGAAGACGAGGAGAGTGAGGATGAAGAACAGACAGGGTGAGCCTACTTTTTTTTGTACTTTCATTAATAATATTTTTAAATTATTTTCATTTATAATATTTATTGGGTGTGCAAATAAGTTCCCTCCATTCGTCACAAGAAGGATGTGTAGAAATTGAATGGTGTTAAACATCTCATTGTAAGTTTGTTTATTTGGTAACAACATAACCTTAAAGCAGTGTTTCCCAAACTTATGACTAAGGCCCGGATTTTGATGACATTTGCATATTTTTGCATTTTTGGACATTTTTTGTCTTTTAGAGCATTTTTTTAGATTTATAGGGCATTTTTCTTTAAATTTTGGGGCGTATTTTGCATTTTAATGCATTTTTTAAAGTTTTTTGTTAATTTTTTCCAATTTTTATTATTTTTTATCAATTTTCATTATTACACTGGCTTTCAAACAATGAAGAAAATCTATAGGATATTAACAGGTGAAGCAAAATCTTTTCAAATTGAAGAAGAATTGTCAGTAAGTGAGACCGTCTTTTTCAAGTACACACCTATAACATCAGTAGACGTTGAAAGAAGCTTCTGCAGGAAT
>NC_092208.1:1643690-1646891 GCF_043381705.1 Parasteatoda tepidariorum | reverse complement strand
GCCTAATATTCTATGCAGTTTTGTTATTGTAATTTGGGCTCAAATCTAAACATAATTGTACCATTCATAAGAGCTTTCAGAAATGTATTGATTCTCAGAGGTCGTAAGGCCAAAAAAAATTTTGGAAAGTTAATATCTCATTGTGAATATTTCTTAAGGTTTGCCATGTTTTGTATTTTATCCCTGATTTGGCTACATTTGAATAAAATGTCGCCAAAAATATCTTTTTAAGTTAGACTAATTAGAAAATATTCTAATGATTATAATATTAATATGTTAATGCTGAAGTTTAAAGGCTGAAAGGAAGAACCCGGTACATGTGAAATACTGCAAAAGATATGATGCAATAATATGGTTGCGCGTTTTTTCAATCTGCGGCGTAAAAATATATCGGAAGCTGTAACCCGGTAGTCTTGAAAGAGCAATTTTACTACCAGCGCCACCACCCTTAGCTTTACACGATCACCCATCCATTAGTGATTCCGTATTAGCATGCATTACGTAATTGTTTTCGTGCAGAAATGTCAAGTTTTGTGCCAAATAAGCGTCATTTGCGGGAATATTTTGACTTCTTTAATTAGAAGAAATCTGCAGCTGAGGTGCATCGATTGCTTGGAGAAGAGTATGATAAGTGAGAGAAGTTGTCATGAGAGATTTAAAAAAGGTGAGTTTGACGTGGAAGACAAAGAACGCAGTGGAAGGCAGAAATTGTACGAACGCGTGGAGTTTGAAGAATTATTGGAAATAGATTTGCCCCAAACGCAAAAAGAACCTCCTTTTAAATTACAAGTGACTCAACAAGCAATTTCACATAGTTTAAAACCGTTGGGAACAAACAAGATTGGTGGGTTCCATAAGAACTGAAACCAAGAGACATTGAACGTCGATTGATTTTGCTATGTGGAAACACTTCAATGAGAAATCCTTCCCCATCCGCCGTATTCGCCGGACCTTGTCCCTTTAGATTATCACCTATTACGGTCGATGGCACCATGGTCTGTCTGAGCAGAAACTTGCGTCATTTGAAGAAACCAAGGAATGGGTCGATTCATGGATATCCTCGAAAGAGTTCTTCCGAGCTGACATCCGAATGTCCCCATAAAGATAGGAAAAAATAGTGACAAGTAATGGAAAATACTTTGAATAAAAGATAATGTGCATCCGAATGCCCCCATAAAGATAGGAAAAAATAGTGACAAGTAAATGGAAAATACTTTGAATAAAAGATAATGTGCATCCGAATGCCCCATAAAGATAAGAAAAAATAGTGACAAGTAATGGAAAATACTTAGAATAAAAGATAATGTACCGTTTTTTCGTACAAACAAAAGCCGGAAACTTATTTGTACTCCCAATAATAATCTGATTTATCTCTAATTCAAGATTCAACCGTTTATAGGAAATATAACATCGTTCCTCAGTGGCATAATTGTTAATCTTTTCTTTGTTTAACAGCTTCAGGTTCATGAAGTACGTGAGATTCTCTGTTCACGGTATCATAAATGACACGGGTCTTTCTGACTCTAGCGGTCCAAGATTCAATATCAATTCATGATATCAATTCGGTACTCTTTAGTACCTTTATCTTCGGAACGTGTGAACCTGGGGAAGGGTTAAAGTTGATATTAGCAGTCATCAGGGACCCCATCACGGGGGAAGGTTGGCGCACGATGCGCCCACTTAAGGTTTGAGGGGGAATTTTTACACTAAATAAAACGAATAGTTTGGGACGGAACTTAGACAGGAGAATTTTCTTTTTTTTAAGTACATAAATAAAAGAGGCATTGTCATATTATGAGCAAGCAAAGTAGCACTATTTCGAACAAGCTAACATGGAAGGGGGAAGTTAGCAAATTTTTTTTGGGGGGGGGAGGATGAATGCGCCCAAAAGCTTGGGGGGGATGGGGGCCACTGGCAGTCATACTTTTCTTACAGTCAAATTTTTTTTTCTTAATATCTCTTATTTGAGCCGCAATGGCTCAGGGGATAGAACGTTCGCCTTCCAATAAGGTGAATCGAGTTCGAATCTCGGCGATGGTTGATCGATACGAATTCCGAATCTGGTTTGCACCGACCACAATGCTGACTTGAAGTATCCTCAGTGGTAGACGAATCATGGGTTAGGGTCCCCTTGCCGTCAGGCTAACAGTGGGAGGTTCTCGTGGTCTTCCTCTCCATACTTCGCAAATGCAGATTAGCTCCGTCAAAAAGTTCACCACGAAGGCAAATTTCTCCCAATACTTGATCCAGGAGTTTCCTTTTCTTCTGGATTGGGTATAAAAATAACAAGGCTACGTAGTTGAATATAAGTAGTCGTAAATCCGGAAATTGGGTCGGCTGTTCAACGACGGTTATAAAATAAAATATCTATCATTAGCTATCTATTGATTTAGTTACCTAAGTTTTTATGTTAAGTTCAACATCCAATGCGATTTATACTTATTTGCAATATCAAGTTATATTTACATATCGAAAAATGTTTATATTCATTCATCTTAATATGATACAAAGCATTTTTGAAATTAACAAGAATTATAACACATGAATCAGATAGGTTACCTTGTATGCCTGGTAAGAAATTAAACGATGCTATAAACTGTGTTTGATACAATAATGAAAGAGAAAACAAACAAAAGGAAAAAGACTAGGGTATGTACTTTATGCATATATCTTCAGCAGGACTGAAATTTTATGCAATATCAAGACGGAAAAAAGCGGAAACTTTAAAGAAATCCACTTTAATCAAGTTTGTTAACGAGAAGAATGAAATATTCATAACGAACAAGCAGTGGCGAAGTTTCAATGTATGTTCGAGGGGGGTTATAGGTTATCTTCTTCTGTTGTTGTTGTTGCTGTCGTCGGCCATTAAAGAAGATGGGGTACTATTGTTCTTGTTTTCCAGTGGCGCCATCTATGGCCAAAAATTCGACTTCCGCCACATCCATAAGTCACACCTGTTTATAGGGCGTGCCCATTCATTCATCCACAGATCGTAATTTTGGCCTGAACCAGAGAACGATCAATCTCCAATTTAGTATCCCTAGAGGTATAATTTGTTTTAGGAACATGGAGGACTTTAAGACCCGACAGATTTATCCTGCACAGTCACCATTTACTACACGGGGAGTTTTAGGCCGACTGGATGCGAACTCTCGTTCTCACGAATGTGAGTTCAGTAATATATATATATATATATATAGA
>NC_092208.1:1637922-1641089 GCF_043381705.1 Parasteatoda tepidariorum | reverse complement strand
ATGATTCTGGAATCTTAGACGTTCTGTCGTCTTTGAGACAATTCGAGAATTTTGGAGATGCGGTGAAAAATTATATAAAAGGGGGAACGGAGTACAATGTAAGTTTTTCTGTTGTACAGAAATGTGATACTTCCGTTGAAGAAAACGTTTCTAGCATAACGAAATCTGATGAATGTGAAAGTGGCCCTCAAAGTGTTACTTCCCACCCATGGGACATTGGACTTTTTTCAGAAGATATTACATGCGAGAAGATATTAGATTATGTTCTTAAACTTAAAAAATCAAATCAAAATTTAACTAAACAATGTTGTCTATATAAAAAGACAAAACTGTCTAGATGTCTATATTAGGGAAATAATAGTGCTTTATTACATACTCGAATTTCTTTTAGTTGCTTCAGAAAATTATGAACACCCCCCTTGAAAAAATTCTGCGTACGCCACTGGTCACACTATAGCGATAGGACCCATTGCCCATTTCATGACAAGGTGGATTTCGGCTGAGCATGTAGTAAGACTTTGCGAAAAGAAACCTTACCTAGATTTAAGATTATTTTACACCTGGAGACTGGCTTTATGAAAGAATTTTTTAACGTTTGAAAACCCTAAGTCAAACTTGATTTAAGGTTGTTTTCCGAGGTTTTTGATTAGGGTAATGTGCGTAGAATATTGTCACAGATCTCGTTTTAAGGTTAGAAGGTTTACACGTAAACTGCATAACAAACTTTTTCAGGTTTACATTAAAAGGTTTTTTTCTGAGTGAAAATAAAAATCTTATTTTGCTATCTGGGTCAGGATTTAGCGACATAGAGGTCCGTCTTTTAACCATGAATTGAATGTTGCAGGCAAAGAGAGGAATAAACAGCGTGAAGGCTTCCATGAAAATCATGCATGCCAGATACGCTAAGGAACTGGACGGAAAACTGAATGAGATAGCGTCAGTTCTCACTAGAATTGAACATTTACAGGATGAACTACAGGAGATGAAGCAGTGGGAAGAAAGCGAGTAATTATTCCCTTTCTCATTTCCCTATTACTCAAATCTGGAATTCTTGATGGTTATGTTGGTTTCCATGCGATTTATGATGGTCCAACATCATTTGATGGTCACCATCATCAAACATTTTCCATTACGTGTTCATGGTTTTCGATAAACCAACAAACTTGCATCATTCCGTGATGGAAAAAGCTACTTTAATACTATGATGATTAACCATCAAGAGAAGTTTGATTCTCATGGAACAACAATCCATAAGGATCCGTGATGGTTCCAACTATACATTTCCATGATGATTTAATGGGAGTTCTTGTTGGTTTTCAAAAATATACCACCAAAACAATTTTTTTTTCTTATGTTGGCGTATCAAAATCCGAATTCCTTTATTCGGATGATGTTTGTTCGTGATCGTTCCAACATTTCATTTCTAAGAAACTTCTGAAATTATCGAAATTTCTAATGGTTCAACATGAACAAACCATCAAAACAATTGACCATCATAAATCAGTCCGAATTCCTACTTTAGGGTGATGGTTACTTATGTTGGTTACCATCAAAAATATAATGATTCACAATGGAATTACTGATGGTTACCATCAAGACTATGTTTGTCCATCCATGGAAAACCATCAAAAATTTTGGTTTGGGATTATACACAATGTATTGAGAGGAAACACAACACAGTGCTCTTAAGTGGCCTATGTTAGTCTAGCCATACTAGTTTTAATTGCTGAAAAATAAGGAACAGCTTAACATACTTAAAACAAATAATGCTAAAGTAAATGAAATAGCTTAGTATAGCTGAAATATCATCCTTAAATATCCCCTCTAAGTAATTACCATTTTCTGATCTATGAAAATAAGAAATGAAATCTCCTGTATTTTCCTAGTTAGTAAGAAAAACTCAAAATTCCCTGTTATTTTAGATGATTTTTAAATGCACTGTATTTTCCAGGATTTTCCTATTCTTCCTGTGCTCCAAAATTCTAAAATCGAAAATAAATTTTAGCAAATCTGTTTATAACAGGGGTTTCCAACTGGCGGCCCGCGAAGCCTTTTTTTGTGGCCCGCGAACTGAAATATATTAGTTGTCATTTTTTTGCAGACAATTATCGTAAAAAATCTATGTGGGTTTAAAAGACTTTTCTCGTTAATGAAAACCTAATCTCTTCGTTTCTGTGAAATTTAACATACTAACGGTGCAAAAAAATTTATATCTCATGTACTGCATCCAAGGAAATATTTATTCAAATGCAAAAATAATCGTGTTTGTTGCTCTTTTTGTATTTTGTGAATATAATTTAGGATGTGCGTATCAGAAATTTTCTCGAAGAAATTCTTCTATTTTACTTTTTGAAATCACTCTTTTTGAACGAAAATAATTTCACACACATTTGTAAATTTAAAACGTAAATATCTATTCTCTGGTGGTTGCAGCAGACAAACCTCAATTTTCTCATTGAACATTTTGTGTGCTACTTAGTTTAATAACAACCTTTTTAAAGTTTTATATCTTAACAATTAGATATCTGTTGCACATTAATTGTTTAATACATAGGTGCACATGAAAGTTATTGTAGCCCGAATTTTTATTATTTATTTAATATTTTTTAAAAAAAATTATAACAANACCTCCTTAAAGTTTTATATCTTAACAATTAGATATCTGTTGCACATTAATTGTTTAATACATAGGTGCACATGAAAGTTATTGTAGCCCGAATTTTTATTATTTATTTAATATTTTTAAAAAAAATTAATAACAATTAAATAATTTTAAAAACCTACTTCTTATTTTAATTTGTAATTCAATACTTTTTCTTTGTACAACTTGATAAAAATCTGACAGTAATATTTTATGTTCCTTTAAACATAAAAGAGTCCTATATGAAATGTTGATAAAGTTGCGGCCCACCATTTGATTTGTGTTTTGAATTGTGGCCCTCGGCCTCATGTAAGTTGGAAACCCCTGGTTTATAGCAATGCTACTTTTCCCGACCGACAAGACACACTATCACTTCCATAGAATTTGGGTAAAAAAAAATTTATTGGTATTCATACCTGCTATCATTTAAACTCTTTTCAAACCACACGTTTTTTTTTTTTTTTTTTTTTTTTTTTTTTTTTTTTTTTTTTTTTTTTTTTTTTTTTTTTTTTTTTTTTTTTTTTTT
>NC_092208.1:1631740-1637852 GCF_043381705.1 Parasteatoda tepidariorum | reverse complement strand
GACAATGCGACGGATTTAAGGTTATGTCAAGGTACGTCTCTTGTGAATATCAATTGATTGTTAGGTTTTCTTTTTTGAAATTACATTATGACGCATTCACATACATTATTAATACAAATACATTTTCCATGGCGAGACGATGAGGCAACCACAAGCACTTCCACTGGTTCACCACGAGGAGAAAATGCACAATATTACCGTTATTACAGAGCACGGAAGCGAGCGGAGCAGGAAAACGGGTCGTTGAATAGAACTAGTGATCCTTCTACGACTGCTGATTCTTCTACAATTAACGTCGCAGGTTACGAAGTTTAACTTCTTCCGCGCGGAGGGATTCCACGCACTATTTTTTTTTTTTAATATTTCAATCCACTAACTCTTAACGATACTCTAATAATTTAAACAATAACAAAAATCCTAGAAAATCACACATCGTCTTGGGTCGCGTTCCAATATTCTCACTGGTTGAACTGGTGATACTGAAGTGAACTAGTCATGTGACTTCAGTTTCTCTTAGTTCGCACCGTAATTTAGGCAAAGAATATATAATGTGAGATCACTTGTGTGTACTCACTTATATATTCTTTGATTTAGGAACGATCGTTGAGGTTAGGTTGCCGTTAGCAACCAGAAGTAGACGCTCTCCACTTTTGGAATCTTTGCGAAAAATGTATTAGTGATTACAGATTTATTTTTTTTGTTCTATTATGTATTGGAAATTAGATATTTTTAGCATACATAAATCCTGATTCTGCTTAATAAACAAAATGTCTTCTTTTAGAGATACAAAGGCAAGAATCGATGATTTCCTGGAGAGAGCAGGTCAACAGAAGCAAATGATAGAAGCCAGGATCGAAAAGAACGTCTCTGATTTGAACAATAAAAGAGCTAACGATGAAACACTCTTCGCAGAATTCTCAGCGAGTGTTCAACAACAGGTTCAGATTTTCAATTTCATTTAAAAAAGATGTGTCATACCTTTATGGATGGTGTTTTCAATAGAAATGTAAACAATAACAATCTCGAGCTCCGCACCTACTCTAGTTCCGGTTAAAAAAATTGCAGCTGCTTACTTCACGTTATTCTGATAGGCGATGTTTTCAAACGGATAATTTTGTTTTCAATAAAAGAAATAAATTAGATAATTTCTGAGCTCAAATCTGCCGTACTTCATAAGATATTAATGTTATTATGTAATTCTGGGGGGTTTGGAGTGAAAATTTGTTTTAGTTTTTTAGAGAGATATTGTTAAAAAGGTGACATGGTTGCTAGATTTTGAATAACTCGCTTTTTTGGCAGTCTTGATATGGCCTCTTTCCATAAGTTTATTACTGTTTGTTCTTGTTGCAAGCTGTGCACCATCTTACGTTAGTGTTAACACTTTTAGCATTGTAAACACCAGTATTGTTAGCATTGTAAACACAAGTAATAAGTAATCAAATACATTGTTTGCACATATCTCAAAACACAATGATGCTAAATGGCTTTAAAACACAATGGAAATAGTAACCCGTAAATTTAGGCGGTACCGAGTTTGCAGCTTTCCCTAGTGTAGAAAACACCATCCATATATAGTGTCCATTTTTATAATTTGTTTTAAAAAAAATAAAATTGAAGACACCAAGTGTCACATAAGCTAATATTTAAATAAGAAAGACGCTTTTTAAACTTAGAACAATCAATTTTGAGGTAGGAAAGAGCAAAGTAAACATCTAAAACCACTTTCAGGGTGCGTAGCCAAATCTTTCAACAAAAAGTAAGCACATTTTAAGTACTTTTTAAGCACTCAAAAATATTTTTAAACACTATATACATTAACAAACTGCAAAATAATTTTTAAAAACTTTACATGATCATGATAAAATAATTAGTTTCTAATAAAGAACTCATTTCTTGATTGTATTGCTAAACTCAGTTGCGCGCGACAGCCCATAGAGGGCCAGGGTCTACTGTGTCCATCTCAGTTTCTTGACCCTGGGGTGCAGGAGCAGATGTTTCGGTCAGGTGATCAGCCGAAAACAGAACACCCAGTGTTTAGTTCCCAAGCATGCTTAATACTCATTTATCGACTTACTGAAGGGATTAAAGGCTGAGTCGACCTTACCCGGCCCTAGGATCAAACCCAGGACCTGTGGTACGGGAGAGCTCATCCACCGGGCGCCTCGATTACATTAGCCGCCATTAAAAGATCGATAGATTTTTCGGTTCAATTTCAGAGGGTGGAAAATGAAGATGGAAATTGAGAATATTTTGCAAAATGCGGCAGAGTTGCACAAAAGAGTGCGAGAATCTCACCGAACCCTGCTGCATGCGGACTTGCAAGTGTTTTATCAAACATGTAACATGATTGGCGCTTTCATACTCTGCTGAACGACGGTACTCCGAAATGCACTTTATAACAAAAAATCGACGCACCAAGAAGGAGTTGCCCGATTGAAACGAAAATTGGTGGATAGGAAGACAATTTACAGAATAGTAAATGATTACAATTTCAGAACAATTGAATAATTTATTGCGGATTTACAGTAGCAAGTTCAATAAGGTGTTGACTCGCCTCTAGCCTGGATACAAGCTGCCACACGGCGTGGAATAGACCGATAAAGCTCCCGGATGGTCTCTTGTGGTATTTCCTGCCAAATTTGATCCAATTATCGAACGAGGTCCTCAACATTCCGCGCCAGATGCAAGCGACTTCCCATCATATCCCAGACATGCTCGATGGGAGAGAGATCTGGTGATCTGGCAGGCCAAGGAAGAGTTTGACAAGCTTGCAGACAGTTCATAGCAACACGTGCCGTATGTGGTCTGGCATTGTCCTGCTGAAAAACCAGCCCAGGGCGCTGCAAAAGGAACGGTAGCAAAACAGGTCTTAGGATGTCGTCGACGTACCGCTGTGCAGTAAGTGTACCTCTAATGACGACCAAAGGGGTCCGGCTGTCAAAGGAAATGGCACCCCAGACCATAATGCCTTGTTGAGGGCCGGTGTGGCGTGCAATAGTGAAGGCAGGATCCCCCCTCTGCCCTGTGCGTCTCCAAACACGTCTTCGATGATCGTCAGGACACAGTTGGAAGCGGGATTCGTCGCTAAAGACTATACGTCCCCAGTCGGCATCATTCCAGCCTGATCGAGCCATGCACCACTGTAATCTGGCTCGGCAGTGTGCAGGCGTGAGTGCTTCTTGGTGCGTCGATTTTTTTGTTATAGAGTGTAGATTGTTGAATATGTTGTGAAAAAGGTTGAATAGAACAAACAGTAGAATAGATGGCGAAAATCGACATGGTAAAGAAAAAAAAATCTCGGTTTTGAAAAGGGAAAATTAAGCACTTTTCAAAACCACCCAATGAAAAAAGCACCTTTAAGGGTTTTTAAAAAACGAAAATAAGCACCTTTAAGCACTTTTTAAAAATGCTACACACCATGACTTTGAAGTTTAAATGTATCTACTCTCAGGGATCTGTCTAGGTTTTTCTGAGAGGTACCTATTTTGCGAAAAATTAGACATAATTCGTGAAAATTACATTAAAAAATTCACACAAAAATATGGATTTATCGTTTTCTACGTGATACAAAAATAAAATTTTAAGAAAAAGTATTTTGTGAAACTACCGTTTTTCCTAAAGTTTAATTTGTGAAGGTACCGCTAAACGGAAGTAAATTTGGCCTGGGCAACTAATTACAAAAATATAAAAGGCAAAAATAGTTTCGGCTCTAGAAACGAGAACTTTCCTTTCTTTTCTAAGAAAGGTTCTTATTTATATAGCCGAAATTATAGTATCTCCATTAATGTACAGTGCGCAAAAGAAAAAAAAGAACCATTATGAATAACTTTTGATTTAAAGATCGGATCTTCACGTTCGTGGATCTTAATGGCTCAAGAGGGTGACCTACTGTATGCTAATTAAATAATAAGTGAAGACGATACTTTAAGTTACGAAATCAGACACAAAAACGTACTTTCTCTGAATAAACATACCTCTTTTCGACGGATTCCGATTTCTGACCCCCCAAAATATAGGGGGGTCCCAATGGGTTAGTCAGGAGAGCGCGCCAAAGTTTGGACCCCTTTAATTTGTTCATTTTGCATATTTTGCTTATCTCGATGTATTTTGCTATAAATCTTGCTATATCTATTTTGCACACAATTATAAAAATCGTTTATCGAAAAATAATTCCATGCAAGGAAAAAAAAACTTTTAGTAATTATTTATTATCAGCTTATTAAATAATGGTCAAAAATTTCTGAATTGTTGTTGTTGTAGTTAATTTACGTCGCACTAGAGTTGCGCAATGGGCTATTGGCGACGGTCTGAGAAACAAGCCTATGGATGATCCGAAGACATGCTATCACGATTTTGATCTTCTGTAGAGGGGATGGCACCACCGCTTCGGTAACCCGACGACCTGCACGCGAAATCGAGCACTTTATGGTAGAACAGTTTAACGAGGACCAATACCGCACACCCTCGGTCCCTACTCAGACTAATCCAAGTGGCCACCCACTTGCGCACTGACCGCAGTCAGTGATGTTTGATTTCAGTGATCGGCTGGGAACCGTGTCTTAACAACCAGTCCACTGCAGGACTTGAATTGTAAGGTTTGCAATTTTTGCATCATTTTAAAGATTGCAATTTTAAATGGCAATATACAACATTTTGAGCGAAATCGGTCAAATAGTTCTTGAGAAATAGAATTTCAAAAAATTCAGATTTTTAAAATTCGATTTCCCAGGAACTATTCGACCGATTTTGCTCAAATTTTGTATTTTGCCTTGTAAATTTATGTTCAATGGTGCAAAAATTTTTATAGCTTACAACTCTACATTTTTTCGACAATTATTAAATAAAATAAAAAATAATTAATATTTACTAAAGATTATTTTTTGTGTGGCTAAACGAATTTTATTATTTTGCGCAAAAATAATATCAAGATCTAGTTTTTTACTTTGCGCACTGTACCTTCATCATGTTGCTTTTGTTCTTTTCACACAAAGTATACCCTATTCCCATTTGGACAAAAATGAATGTCTATAAAACACTAATTATTTTGCTATATGGCTAAATCAAAATGCTGATCGTTGAGAAAAAAATATTACTCAGAGTGAATAAAGATCACAATTTTAACTGCGAGATACAAATAATCTGACATAGCATGGACATCTATATTGATGCGACTCTCGTCGGAAAAGTCAATCAATTCGATTCGAGCTAGAAACTACTAATTAGGTGCTGCGAAAAAGAGACTTAAAAACCAGCCATAAGGAAATCCTATTATGGGTATGGTGGAAATTACACGAGACGGCTTATGCTTGCAACAGGATGTAGCGCATTGGTGGAAGTTTGCAGGTGGTTTCGAGCAGGCCCGTAGCCAGGGGTGGGGACCGTAGGGACAACCCCCCCCCCAAATTCTGGGATTCAAACATTTTAGTCTTTCTTTGAGCCTCTCAGTAAAAAGAAAAACAAAAACTGTGCAATCAAACCTTTTCCCAGTGCACCACCTTCGCTAGTGCATCATCTTCACTTAACCTTGTGGCTCATCTTTCCTTCGGTTAGACTCCTCCCCCGAAATCAATCGTTTTTCAGCACATTAATTTATGCAATTTCCGAATCTACGCAGATTTCATTGACATAGAAAACCTCATGGGAGAAATGGAAGTTTGGGCATCAAAGTGGAACCTGCGTGAAACCCTTAGTAGACCAGATACGGCACTTTCAGCAATGGAAGAATGTGACAGTATCTTTTTCCCAAACATTTATTGCTTGTTATTAATATTGGCTACGTTGCCAATCACCACAGCAACTGCAGAAAGAACTTTTTCTACTCTTAAACGCGTAAAAACAGCAACCAGAAATGCTACTAAAAAAAAGGGCTAACTTTATTAAGCATATTTCGGGATATTCCGGTTTGTCCTAAAAAAGTAATCGAAAAATTTTCTTCAAATCCCCGTCGCGTGTCTTTGTAAACTTTGTTTACAAATTGATTATAATTATTATGTAATATTAATTGAAAAATAATTATTATGTAATATTTTTTAATTACTAGTTTAACTTTTGCAAACAACAGAATAAACAATATTTGTTACAATGTTTTCCCCCTACTTTGCATGTCTGAAAC
>NC_092208.1:1541901-1631722 GCF_043381705.1 Parasteatoda tepidariorum | reverse complement strand
ATATCCCCCCCCCCCGAAAAAATATCCTGACTACGGCCTTGGTTTCGAACAAAAGGCAAACATGACTAGAAAAATAAATTGGCTTTTGAATTAATTTAATGCCTTCATTTATTTGATCCTGCATTTTTAGATATATTTGTTTTTCAAATTTAAATATTTGCAAACGTTGTTTTTATAAGGATTTTAAGCCTTTATATTAAGGGCAGTGATTACGAAACACCCCTAAAGTTCTTGATGATTATTTCAGGTGCAGTATTCACTGAAAGCCTTGGATGAATGTTTGAACAGAGCACATTCTCGACGTGAAGCTATGTTGCAGTCTAAATACATGGAAGTAAAAAAAGTTCTCCTTGATGTGTGGAACTTGAAACAAATTATCTAATTTTATAACATACAAAGTGTTTGAATATCATAATGCGAGTCTAATAAAGGTGTTAATGGTGATATTTTTAATGAAATTGAAATGCATATTCATTGTAGAATTTTGAGTTCGCTTTGAAAAAATTAGTTTCAAAACAAGTTTATACATTTGCCAACTGCCCAGTAGGGTTGGTGGTCATGTCAGAAAAGTCCTAGGTTTGAATCCCTGGCAGAGGCAGGGATATCTATATATATATTTCTCTTACACGGCGACAAAAAAAAACCTCTTTACAACTCCCCGAATGGCAACGCTAGAAAATCAACCAATGATTGCCGCTAAAAATTTCACATTCCAAATCTAGCTGAGGTGGCTCAACATATAGCGCTTTTAAAAACGGAAACTGAAATAACCAGAGAGAGCATAGGCTAGGCAGAAGTGAGTAGTCTTTGTCGATAGATCTCTATTTTAGTATTTTGTCGAAAGCGCTTTTTTTCACGAATTTATATATTACGAATTTATTTGACGATTTTTGATTTATATCACGAATTTATTTGTTTTACTAGAATTTATTTGTTTATGCAGGTTTTTCCATTGCAATTCACTTATTTCAATTTTTAATAGACTTAATTATAGCCAAAATATTAACCTTTTTAAAGAGATATCAGTTTTAGAAATTTTATCTTAAGATTTTATACTATAGCACATTTCTAATAGGTTTAACGAATTACATGTCATTTATTTGAATTCAAATTTATTTTAATGACTTAATAATTACTAAAAATATGTTGTTGTTTTTTTAAAAAAAAAGTTGTTATACGGATTTGAATGATTGTTTTAAATTCTTAGAATTTTGTGCATTTGCGAAGCAAACCATATAAGATTGCGTAGCAATTTTCGGGGGTTGGTGAGCGTTAGCGAGCAGGGGGCGCAGCCCACTAGTTCTTTTTATTAGGGGAGTAACGTAAGCCCACTTAATAGAGTGACCCTGAAAGAGTGGTCAACACAACTGTCCTTCGGATATCCAAATGACGAATGTCAATATTTAAGGGTGGTAAAAAAAATTATACAGTCTATGCTCGATATAGTAACTCTTGTGTTGTAACATGAGATGATTCTATCGTGCCTTCACAAAAGTAGGGGTAATTCTAAATAAATTATAGGCAGTGTAATTTAAATTAATAATTGTGTGTAGCTTTACTTTTTTTTTTTTATCTCTAATCACAATTATTATTCTACCAGAAAAAAACATTTAGAAATGAAAGAGATGCCAAGTATAAATTCTAGTTCTAATATTTTTTAAATAAAACATACAAGAATTTTTACACATAAATGTGATCGAGGATTTCTTGACACTTCTGGACCTTGGATTTCCGGATCGCAGTTAACAAAAAATGCTGAATTTTTCCGGAGCACAATCATCCCTGCAAAAGTACCATAAGAGTCGCGACGGCTCAGGGAAAGAGCATTCGTCTTCCAATAAAGTGAACCGGGTTCGAATCTCAGTGATGGCTGGTCGATAGGAATTTCGCATACGACTTGCACAGACCACAGTGCTGTCGTGAGACATCCTCAGTGATAGGCGGATCATGGCTTAGAGTCCCCTTACCATGGGAGGCTCCCGTGGTCTTCCTCTCCATGTAACGCAAATGCGGGCTAGTTCCATCACAAAAGCCCACCACGAAGGCAGATTTCTCTCAACATTTGATCCCGCAGTTCCCTTGTCTTCTGGATCGGGTTCAAAATTGCAAGGCTACGTAGTTGAGCATTAGTAGTCGTTAACCCAAAAATTGGGTCAGCTATTCAACGACGGTTATAAAATAAAATGTACCATAAATATATAGCCAAATAAATCAATGCTTTACTTTAATCGCAGTCCCGCAGTGGACTGATCGTTAAGACAGATCACCGAAGTCAAGCATCACTGGCTACGGTCAGTGTGTGGGTGGGTGACCAGTTGGATCAGTCTGCGTAGGGACCGAGGGTGTGCGGTATTGGTCCTCGTTAAACTGTTCTACCCTTAAGTGCTCGACTTCGTGTGCAGGGTCTCGGGCTACCGAAGCGGGGGTGCCATCCCCTCTGTAGAGGATCAAAATTGTGATGGCATGTCTTCGGATCATCCTCAGGGATGTTTCCCAGACCGTCGCCAATAGTCCATCGTGCAGCTCTAGTACGACGTAAATTAACAACAACTTTAATCGCAATAAGGCAACTACCAGAAAAATTGGTATTAATATGTACAGTGAGCAAAATAAAAAACGAACTACCCTAAATAACTTTTGATCGAATGATCGGATCTTCACTCTTAATGGTTCGATGGGCATGTAAGGGCAAGTATGCTAATTTATTAGTGCAGACGTTATTTTAAGGTACGAAATCAGACCCATAACCTACTTTCTCTGAACAAACATACCTTTTTTACATGGTTGCTGTTATTCATTTACGTCGCATTAGAGCTGCACAATGGGCTATTGGCGACAGTCTGGGAAACATCTCTGAGGATGATTCGAAGACATGCCATCACAATTTTGATCCTCCGCAGAGGGGATGGTACCCCCGCTTCGGTAGGCCGACGACCTGCACGCGAAGTCGAGCACTTTATGGTATAAAAGTTTAACGAGGACCAATACCGCATACCCTCGCTCCCTACTCAGACTAATCCAAGTGGCCACCCACTTGAGCACTGACCGCAGTCAGTGATGTTTGACTTCGGTGATCTGTTGGGAACCGTGTCTTAACGACCAGTCCACTGCAGGACTTGAATTGTAAGGTTTGCAACTTTTTGCATCATTTTAAAGATTGCAATTTTAAATGGCAACATACAAAATCTTGAGCGAAATCGGTCAAATAGTTCTTGAGAAATTGAATTTCAAAAAATTCAGATTTTTAAAATTCGATTTCCCAGGAACTATTCGACCGAGTTTGCTCAAATTTTGTATTTTGCCTTGTAAATTTATGTTCTTTAGAATGGTGCAAAAATTTGTATAGCTTACAACTCTGCATTTTTTCGACAATTATTAAATAAAATTCGCATACTGATCCAAGTGGTCACCCACCCGCACACTGACCCTTTTTTATATGGATTCGTATTTCTGAGCCCCAAAGTATAGAGGTAGCGGCAATCTGGGAAAAAAGGTCCTAATAGTTTGGTCAGGAGAGCGGTCCAAAGTTTGGTTACCTTCATATTAATTTTACTTTTTATAAATTTCGCCATATATCACGAAATTTTTAATCAAATTAAAAAAAACATTTGCACACACGTATAAAATTCATTCATTTAAAGATGATTCCATGCAAAAATATGCATATATTTATGATTTTTTTTTTACAATTTTATTTAATAATAGTCAAAAGAAGTTTGAATTACAAAGTATAAAATTTTTTACATCATCTTAAATAACAAAATATGAGCGAAATCGATCAAACCGTTTCTGAGAAATTCAATTTGGAAAAAGTCGTAATTTTAAAATTGAATTTCTCAGGAACTATTCGAGGAATTTCGTTTAAACTTTGTAGTTTGCCGTATAAAATTACATTCGTTAAAATTATGTGAAATACTTTATACCTTTCGGTTCAAACTTTTCGATTATATTTAAATAAAGTAATAAAATTAATAAGAATTAGTAAATAATCACTAAAAGTTGCTTTTACATAGAAGTATCTGCGACAAAATAAATTTTATAACTGTACGCATAAGCTTTTTAATTCGCTTGCAAATTTTTCGAGATACGGCGAAATACGCAAAAAGTAAAATTAGCATTGAGGGTCCAAACTTTGGAGCTCTCTCCTGACGGAACTACTGGCAACATATTTCTAGATTGCGACTGCACCCTATATTTAGGAGGTGAGAAGTTTGAATCCGCTAAAAATATTACTACTAGTGAATCGGAATTGTATTCTTGTACTGGTAGATACACTACAGTACACCTCCACCAGAATTATATCTGTGATAGAATTCGATGAACGGTTGATCACTAGTTGATTCATTGCTGTTTTGTGAGAAACCAGGAGAGCTGAATTAAGATCACTGCACTTTCGAATGCTGATCGTGAAAGCTGTATTAAGGTCACGGTCGTGGTCACTCCTGTGCTGCCTTTAGCAGTCGAGGGAATACGTTGTACGTGATCGAGCTACAGCGCGAGGAGATAGAAAGTGTCGCAGTCACAACTCAACTGTTCAATGTGGACCATCCATTGAAGCAGGCGTGTTCATATTGAAGTGGGAGGTTTAGTCCAGGTTGGCATGTTCACATCGAGTCCGAAGGTCACCAATGTGGCGTGTGTTGCGTTCAACTATGTCAACCTTCATCTATGAAAAGGTACTCCATCATAGAATCGAGTTAACATGTCTTATATACTAGTGCAGTGTTTCCCAAACTTATGACTTTTGTGTACCCTTTCTAAATTTTTCGTAACGCTGTGTACCACTAATAAAAAAAAAATGCATTATTTAAATTATGTTTATTTTTCTTTTTTTGGTACAAAGTTTTGTTAATAAGTTTATTTGCATCAGTGAGAAGGATGATATTGTTTTTGCTGTGATAAAAAAAAATTGCACTAAATTTAAAAATCACAACTGACTGTTGATTCCACTCATTATTAACTGTTAACTCTGCAAAAAATAGCCAATAGAAAAATACGTAATCTAAATTTTCATGGCTAGCTTTGTTTTTAAATAAAATGTTTTGAAATTTTCGTTTGTTGCAAGATATTTCGCATAAGAACGAGTACCCCAGCTTAACTGTACCCGTACCCCTGGGGGTACGCGTACCACACTTTGGGAAACACTGCACTAGTGAATAGGAATTGTAATTTCGGAGTGTTAGTCATACTACAGAGATGAACTCTGTGGCAGAATCGTGGTGACACGGCGACATTGTCGCAGAACGATGCTCTTGCAGAAAGATTTTTCCTTGGAGAAGTAAAAAATTTCAGTTTTCTTTTTGAGAAGAAATTTGCGAAATTTTTTTTCTTTTCACCAAAACTATACTCAAAAGATGCCTTTCTCGTGCATCTGAGTGGGGAAAAAAATGCTTGTGGTTTTTCTATTATCATTTGAGAATGGTAAAAAATAAAATAAAGAATAATGAAGTAAAAAAATTTGGTTTTCTCTTCTACAGAAAGTTTGTTCTATTTTGTTTCTGTTTTCTTGCAGTTATTACTTTTAATTTCTCCATACCTTTGAAAATCCTATATTTCTTACATGATACTATTTATTACTACAGCTGGGTCTCGAAATAGAAGCATGCATTTTGTAAACCTTTTTCGAAGAGTTCGATTTGCATGATTTTGCCGTCAATCTTTTTTTCTGTAGTTACTGCTACGGTTTTCATAGTTTATTTATTTAATTTTTAATGCGATGATTTATAAATGAGAAAAAAGAAATAATTAGTGTCCTTCTCCCCTACAAAATACGAGAATATCGCCCAACAAGGGCGCCCGCAGAATAATATAAAAGGGGGTGCAACCCTCTAACAAACTACTCCCCCCCCCACCAAAAAAAAATTCTTTTTAAATATTCTGTTATTACATTTTGTTTTGCTATTACAAATACTTTCATCTACTAATTTTTTTCAAGATACATTTCTTCATTGTTAACAAGATATTTAAAAAAAAAGTACGAATGTACTTGCAAATTTCGCCACGAGAAACTGTATTGATGGCGCTGTCATAGCTACTGACTTTGAAACACAAATTTTCGTATACTAACGTGTTTGTGCACGTTTAACATTGGTATTTATTGTGTTGATGAAGTTTTACAGTTGTGAAAAATCAGTTTGTGTAATACACCTTTGTTAAACTAAATAACTAATAGAAAATACTTATATTTTNACCATGTTTTCTTTTCTAGAATGAAATTGTGATATAATTCACAAAATACTATAAATTTTTACATATTTATTTTTGCACACTTTTCAGGCAAACCAAAAATTCACACTCCATTTTCGATACACATATTTCAACATTAAATCATAATTAAAATTTATTTACAATGATGGTAATATAGAAGTCGTCCACACAATATTTAAAGCGAAAAACCAATTTGAAGTAAATTTAATTTGAATAATTTTGCCTCCATTAACAATTTTCACAGCTTGATTATCAGGTCTTGTACATGCATTTGAATTACTTGTACATAGTACAGGGTAAGTTTACTACCATTTAGCAGTACCTTCACAAATTCACCTTTAGGAAAAACGGTAAATAAAATGCAAGTTTTTATTAAATTCAAGTTGAAATTTAACTACAAAATTTTGATACAATTTTCAGTTCACAATTTCACAATAGCGAAATTGTTTTTGAATATATGGGGAAAAATATACAGAAATTTACCAGGTCATAAATGATTTTTATTTGTAGAGAAAATTTTTGAAAATATTGTCTTACTTTACCCTATTTTTGTGTTGATTTTTTAATATAATTTTTAATTTTCACAAATTATGTCTAAATATTCAAAGAATAGGTACCTCTTAAAAAAAGAAAGAAACCTAGACAGACCCCTGATGGTGGTAGACAAAATCATTCTAAATCAATCAATAATAAAATGTTAAAGCATTAAATTTACTACAGGGTATCTGCTACATTTTAGATTTTCAAATTCACGACTTTTTATGACTTTCCATAACTAATTCCAAGAATTTTTCATGACATAACAAAGCTACTATTTTTTCGACAAAAACACAATAATAAATTTTAAAAAAACATTATAATAACATTAATTGAAATGATAATTATAACCAAAACTTATACTCTGCCTCTTCATATTTATAGATATTAAATTTAAAAAAACTGAGTAAAGAAAGAGTTGAAGTAATAAAATAGCTGAAATAAAAGCAAATACTTTTTTTTCTCTTTTTTCTGCAGAATTATACTCTAAAGATACTTTTCATGTTCATCTGAAAGGAAAGAAATACTTCTGATTTTTTTCGTTCTCATTTCAGAATAAAAAAAATTCACCTATGACTGGCATGCTTCAGCAAGAATTTTTTATTGATAAAATAAAAATAATAAATTATAAATAAAAAAAACTTCAGAAATCACAGAAGTTTAAAAGATAATTCCCTCCAGAAATGATGTTCCTTCTTTCATTTTTTTGAAAGAACACTATAATTTTTAAATAACGTGATAAAAACATTTTATATTTTTATAAAATATGGCTGTGAGGGGGAATTTTATTACAAATTCAGATATTCGAAACACCATGAAATCGGGAGGGGGTAAATTCCATCTTAAAAATTAGATTTTTGGCAACCTAAATCCATGACTTTCCATGATTTTTTAAAAAAAAAAATAGTTAAAATCATGACAAATTTTGTTCAATACTGAAATCCATGACTTTTCATGACTTTCCAGGTGCGCGGATACCCTGTTACTACCACTTTAAGTATGCAAAAAAAAAAAATCCTGATAAATCAGAATTTCAAGATATTAAAGAAATAAAAAAAATGCAAATTGGATACTTCTTACTATAACAATTCTGTATATAATTGAATTAAGCATTACAATATTATCTAAGAGCGAACATTTTCACTTCATATAAGACTTTGGGAAACTTGACCTGTTTCCTTTCCAATAAAATTTTAACACCAGCATCACTAAACAATTGTCTTAGGTTCTGAGCCGGACGGGTGACTGAACCGTCTAAATGATCAGTGTCAACATCGCAGGAGGAGACATTATCTTTTATCACAATAATTCCATTCTTTTTCAGTCCTCTCTGACACCTCTTCAGGAAAGATATTAAATCATCATCAGTCAAATGTCCAATCACCCACTGAATCCATATAACATCATAATAATTTTCATCCGGCACAAAGTCTTGAAGACCTGAAATAAAAGAATTTTTCTTTAAACAAAAATTATAAGACACTTTGTGTAATACCCAAATTTATCAACAAAAAATAAGCACCTTTTAAGCACTTTTTAAGAACTCAAAATATTTTTCAAGCACAATTTTAAATATATTCAATATTGAGTGAAGCATTCAATTTTTTAAATTTATAATTACTTTACACAATTATGTAAACAAAAATTTTATTCAAAATTATAACAGGGTGCGTAGCCAAATCTTTGAATCAAAAATAAGCACTTTTTAAAAACTTTTCAAGCACTTTACAAAAATTTTCAAGCACTCAAAAAATTCATATTGAATCAATGATATTATTGAAAACAAATTTTTGATGAACAGTTTCAGCATTAAAAAAACCCCAAAAAAGAAACGGACGTAAATCGAAACAATCAGTACTTTCCCACCTCACCGAGTGAATTCAACTTGACTCTGAGCTTAGAACAAAAGTACCCTTACCCCCTACATCAAAAAAATGTTAGAAGTAAAATAAAATAAACAAGAATAAAATTAAAATAAATTAAAAAGAAAAACATTTAATAAGGATATGACTCTATCCGAATTGGAGCACTCGGGTTTCAGTTTCGAGTGTGCGCGCATGCGCTAGTCATAACGTGGGTACAACATGAAGTCCATGTGAATGATTACGTAGCAAACACCCCATTTTTCGTGAAATGCAGGGGATCCGCCAGATATCACTGAAGGGAAAAAAAATATTCGTGAAAAAAAAGGACTTTTTAAAAACGCCAGCTGAAAAAAGCACCTTTAAAAGCTTTTAAAAATGAGATCTCCCCAAAAGACCCTTTAAGTACTTTTTACAAACGCTACGCACCCTGTATAAATAATTAATTTAACTATTATTTAAAAAGATTATCTCTCCCGCAAAAATGCAGCAGAGATTCTCATGAATCCAGCTCAGTATTTGAACCCACGAGTACTTCATAAAATGATTGGAGCTTTCATACGCTACAGACCGATGGTATGTGGAAATAGATTGCGGTTGAGTGAATTATGAAAACGTTGGATAGAACAATGTGAAAACCACGCTTTTTGAGTAATTTGAAGCAAAAATTGATATGGTCAAGAAAAAAATCTCATTTTGGGAAAAGGGGAAATTAAGTACTTTTTGAAAACACCCAATGAAAAAAGTACCTTTAAGGGCTTTTAAAAAACGAAACCCAAAAATAAGCACTTTTTGAAAACACTACGCACCCTGTAATAGTAAAAAAACCAAAATATAAAAACAATTAACCCCTTCCACATACGAAAATGTCTGGGAGACGTCATTTGCTTCTTATGTCAAAACAATAATTGACGTGTCTCAGACGTCTTCACAGAGATGCAAACTTACTCCAGACAGCAAAATTAATATTTTAAAGTGATAGTTTATCAATAAGGGTCGCCACTCAAATCTGGTAAAAAAATTCCCTGTGTTTTCCCTGCACATGTTATACGCAATATATTAAGAGGAAACAACAATTACTGTGCTCTTGTGTGAGCTATATTGGGCTAACTACATTTATTAGTTTCAATTGCTGGAAAAATAGCTGAACATACTTAAATGATGCTATAGTAAATGAAATAGTTTAGAATAGCTGAAATATCATGGTTAAATATCCCATAGATTACGCTCTGAGTGGTCACCATTTTTTAAAAGATAAAAATAAAAAAACAAAATTCCCTGTATCTTCCTAGTTTGTAAAGAAAGAATCAAACTTCCCTGCATTTTCCCTGTTATTTTAGGTGATTTTTAAATTCCCTGTATTTTCCAGGTTTTCCCTGTGGAGTGGCAACCCTGTCAATTGTGATTCTTGGTTTAATAAATTCAATTTAGTAGATTTTTATCCATCACTATTTGTAAATAATTCATAGGCTAAATGATATAATAATAAAATAGTACTATTTCAAACCTAAGCAACACAACTTCTGAAAATCTTTCACCAAACTGAAATTTGAAAACAAACTTCGCCCTTATTTAAAGCGCAGAAAGAAAAAAAAGGAAAGCAAAAAATTATTTTCTCCTCTTTTTCCTGGACTTTTTACAAAACCATTGGGGTACAGAGACAGAGCAATTTTTAGACATTTGTTGTGCTCTCTCAATAGAAAAGGTCTTGTGTTTTTATGACTTCCAGAGATGGTACCTCCTGAAGACCTCAACTTTGGTCGCTGTTTTTAATATTTTTTCATTGCTTTCTACTTTAAAATTTTCGATTGGCTTAAATTTTCTTATGGAATTTCTGCTGCATTGCACAACTTTCCTTTGGAATTGTAGTATTTAACTGCTTTACACACAGGGTGCGTAGTCAAATCTTTCAACAAAAAATAAGCACCTTTAAAGTATTTTTTATAAGCACTATATACATTATCAAAATATAAAATAATTTTTAAAGACTTTACATGATCACGATAAAATAACTAGTTTCTGACAAATAACTTTTTTCTTCATCACATTAGCCATTGTGAAATGATCAAGATATTTTTCGGTTCGTTTTCAGAGGGTGGAAAATGAAGCCTGGAATTGAGAATATCCTTCAGAGCTCATTCTAGGCAGGGTTAACAGGGCGCAGCACCCTGTTGCCCTTTTAATCAAAATCATCCACCCTGTTGCCCCTGAAGTAAATTAGTGCCCTGATGTAATAGACTCCATACCCTTTCTTTCCTCAACCATTCTTTAGTTTTTCCCCAAACTCTACAATGGATTTCTTAAACTTTTGTTATTTTTAACTCTTTTTATTTAGTTTGTCATTGCTGTCAATACATAGATTTATATGGGAAAGGAAAGATAGCCATGAAACCCCCTTGTTGCACTTGTCTTTGAAAGTTTGCAGTTACTTCCATTATCATTAAATCATAATTATTATTAATCATTTTAATTACTAAATCATAACTACAGACACCTAAAAACATACATTTATTATTTTATCAATATATGTACGCATTTTAAATAAATTACATGTACTTAGCTAATTAATTTGATAGATATGTTAATTTATTAATAAAAATTAGTAATTAATACAATTGCTTTGCTACTTTTTGTAAAGTAAAAAAAAAATTTTTTTTACTAATTGATAATGTTTTTTAATAGAACAAGTAAAGCCTATAGGAAGAAATTATTGCCATTTTAGAATAATAATGCCCTTTTTTTTAAACTTTTGCACCCTGCCCTTTTTTCTGCCTAGAATGAGTTCTGATATCCTTCAAAAAGCAGCAGAGTTGCACATGAGAGCGCTAGAATCTTATCGAACCCAGCACAGTAGAGGCACATGCGGACTCGCAAGTATTCCATCAAACATGTAAAATTATTGGTGCTTTCATACGCTATGGACCGACGGTATACCGAAATAGATCGCTGAACGAATGGCAAAAATGTTGAATAAAACAATGTGAAATGCACACTTTTGCATAATCATCACCAGCAGCATTGGCACGACAGCCCTTTGTGAGCCTGGGCCTTCCTCAGAACCTTTTCCCATTCTGCCCTTCTCCCAGCAATTGATT
Organism: Parasteatoda tepidariorum; assembly: GCF_043381705.1. Taxonomy (NCBI): domain Eukaryota; kingdom Metazoa; phylum Arthropoda; class Arachnida; order Araneae; family Theridiidae; genus Parasteatoda; species Parasteatoda tepidariorum. Next base: position 1,620,021 of record NC_092208.1, on the reverse strand, counting down.
TCCGGGCTTTTGCATAATATGTGGTAAAATTCGACATGGTAAAGAAAAAAATCTCATTTTCAAAAAGGGAAAATAAAGCACTTTTTAAAAACATGCAATGAAAGAAGCACCTTTAAGGGCTTTTAAAAAACAATTATTGAAAATAAGCACGTTTAAGCACTTTTCAAAAACGTTATGCATCATGATACGAGATTTTTGCTTCCTCTTCTTATTAAATGGAAGGACGTTGATAATTACAGTAACCACTGATACAGAATCTATCAGGGATGTTCTTTTGCATGGTTGCCACTCAAATCTGGAAAAAAATTACCCGTGTTTTCCCCCTATGTATTATACACAATGTATTAAGAGGAAAGAATTATTGTGATCTTGTATCAGCTATATTGGCCTAACTATACTAGTTATAATTGTTGAAAAAACTTGGAGAAAAAAAGGAACAGCTGAACATACTTAAATAATGCTATAGTAAATGAAATAGTTGCCCTTTTAATGGTCACCATTTTTTAGAAAACCAGAATAAAAACTTAAATTCCTTGTATTTTCCCTTTTTGTAAAGAAAAACTCAAAATTCCCTGTAAATTTTGACGATATTTAAATTCTCTGTACTTTCCACGTTTTCCCTATGGAATGGTAACCCTGCTTTGGACAGTGGACCACAAGAATCAGAAACTATCATGTTTACCTTATTTTTTTCATTTCATTTTGAATATAATAAAACAATATTTGAATACCATTTGATGATAAAACAAATTTAAATTTATTTGCAAAGAATCTAAAACATTATTTTTAATCACTTGAAATTGTTCCATTACAATTAGAGTTTTTGTTTGTTGAATATCCATAATGTGCAGTATAAATATTACAATACAGCAAAAAATTCAGATAAAGTTATTTCATCATTGAATAAAATTTCTTTGCAATTTGTTTATTTGTGTCTTTTTCTCTAGGTTTACTAATTTTTGTGTGCGAGTGTGTGCCTATTTTAAACTCCCTCCTCTACAAATCAATTTCAAAATTCGCAAATTTCTCGCATTTCGGAAAAAGCTTTGAATTACGCCATTTAGAATAAAATCCGTTTCACTTTTCTTCCCGGATCTTTCATTATTTTCAACATCTGCCACGTTATCTAGCTTCCCTATTTACCAGTATTGTCCAGAACCCTTTCGAACAACAGAACACAACCACGGAACCCCTTTCAGAACACATTTCTCTGCAACCACGTGTTTATCATAGGTAAGGTTTCTTCATGTAAGATGTTCAAATTTTTTATGTGCTAATGTAAGATGGACAAATACCTTGTAAAGGCAAAATCTTCTATGATGATGCACCCAAAATATTCAATGCTTTAAAAAATAGAAGACGTTAAAAATGTATTATAATTAAAGAAATGATTTTTTCTTTCAAGAGTTTTTGTGTTTTTTTAGTTTTTAGAAATCTCACTTAATTTTTTGAAATCTCACCCTGTTTTTGAGAAAGGGTGAGAAATTCTCACCCATTTTTTTTCTATGATGAAAACACTGATTTTGTTTACTTTCAATAATGTTAGATTGAAAATTGTTTGCTCCCTGTATGCAAAATATATGAGAAATAACAAAGAAATTACCAGAATTAAATTTCCTTGTGACTCTCTTTGCATCTTGGTCTAGATAATCATCAGCAGCATCTAAGAAAGTTTTATTCTGTTCCACCATATCAACATTCTGGAAATGCTTGAGAAGAAAATGTTTTGTCACTCTACCTATGCCACACCCACAATCCAGTGCTTGATTGGTTCCTACTGGATTCTCCTTATCCTATAATAATTAACAAAAGATATTAGTTCCGTAGTTTTCCGAAACTTAAATATTACAATCAAACTCACACAGTATACGTGAATGCGTGAACAGAGTTTACAGAATTTTTTTTTTAACAGGGTTCCCACTAAATTTCAGAAAAAAAATTCACTGACTTTTCCAGGTATATCAGGTAAATTTCAATGAAAATCAATACCATATTTTTTCTATATAACGAAATTTTTCATTAGAAAATTTTAATTCTTTTATTTGTAATGCCAAGTATTAGATTTTCTGTGTAAAATAAATATCATTATCAGGGGTCTGTCCAAACCAAATTTACTACCGTTTAGCGGTACCTTCACAAAATACTTTATCTTAAAATTTTATTTTTGAGTCTCGTAAGAAACGGTAAATTTATATTTTTACCATATTTTTGTTTTGATTTTTTAATATAACTTTTAATTTTCAGAAATTATGTCTAAATTTTCACAAAATAGGTACTTCTCAGAAAAACCTAGACAGACCCCAGATTATATTGAGGAAGGAAGCATTTCAGTTTGTCTAAAATGCGAAATTTTTACAATAATTATTGTAATATATGTTAGAATCATTTAACTTGAATCTCAACCACTGAGTACAGTTACTCACAAATTTTAAGACTGGTTATTTTCCAGGTATAATGAAGGAATTTTCTAGGTTTTTGTAACAAAATTGCAACTTTCCCTGATTTTTGGAGTTGAAATAAAATTCCTTGACAATTCCAGGTTTTCCCTGACCCGTGGGAACCCTGTTTTAATTATGGATGGTGTTTTTTTCCCGTGGCAGAATCGCAGCGACATTGTCGCAAAATGTTACATAGTTCTTGCAAAAAGATTTTTCTGTTGGGAAGTAAAAATTTTTGGTTTCTTTTCTGTGAAAATTTAAACTTAAAATTTGAATTGCACATTTAAATAATCACTTTTTGAAGTGCTCAATTTACGCCGATAGCATAAATTCATTTTGATTGTATTTTTTGCAGTTATTGACATTGATTTCAACGTGGCTTTTAGATTTCCAAATATATTTCAGGCAATATGGGAAATTCGAATTGAAGATTTGATTATTTAGATTTCCAAATATATTTCAACCAATATAGAAAATTCAAATTGTGCATTTGATCATTTAGATTTCAAATATATTTCCGGCAATATAGGAAATTCAAATTGTGCATTTGATCTTTTACTTTTTAAGGCAATGATTCTATTGAAATGTTTTTTTTTTTGGCAGTTATTGCCTTTGATGTTCACATTGTTTTTACCCCTCTCCCAACAAAATGCGAGAATATCCCCTATAATATTAGAATCAAATAAATATTACATATTCAGTTTAAAAAATTATATTGCTTTTTTGTAAACACAGCACAAAATATCTTGCAGACAGATATTAGTGCTTGAAAGTTTTGTCGCAGAAAGCCGGAAAAAATTCTGCCGCAGGAGTGTTTTCAATATAAATGCAAACAACACCAATCTCGATTTCTTGACCTACTCTATTTCTGGTTAGAAAGTATACAGCTGCTTACTACAGCTTATTCCGCAAGGTCATATTCTCAAACAAGTGGCGTGTCTACTTTTTTTGACTGGGGGGTGAGCCAATGCCAAGTCATAACTTTGCTCGATTTAATATTTCAAAATCAGTTGTATTATAATATTGTTATTAAAACTGGTTATTACTTTAAACATTTCATCACATTTATATTTGTTATAGTTGCATAAATTACTTCCATTGTTTATGCCGACTTTGATTTAACTATTACATCCACACCAACAAATTAGTTAACAAAATTTTTTTTATCGATCTAAAACAAATTAAGAAGAAAAAAAGTGCATTAAATTTGAATAAATGAATTTCGTAATTTTACTCCTTTAAATTTCTTAATGTCGAGCAATACATTCTGATCACAATGACATAAAATGGTTTTTCGCTCCTCAAAAATACATTGAATCAAGAATAATTTGTGATTTACGTTTTGATTCAGGCATAGACTTGAATCATGAATATAAATTTTCAGTATACAAAAAAATAGAATTGACTTTATCATATTAATTTAATTTTGATAATAAAGAACAAGATATAAAAAAATAAAACAAATGAAGGACGTAAAAGAAATTGATTTCTGAAATTTAATGACTTTGAATTAACTTTATCATATTAATTAAGTTATCATAATAAAGGACAAGGNCAAGAATAATTTGTGATTTACGTTTTGATTCAGGCATAGACTTGAATCATGAATATAAATTTTCAGTATACAAAAAAATAGAATTGACTTTATCATATTAATTTAATTTTGATAATAAAGAACAAGATATAAAAAAATAAAACAAATGAAGGACGTAAAATAAATTGATTTTTTGAAATTTAATGACTTTGAATTTTAACAACTTTGAATTAACTTTATCATATTAATTAAGTTATCATAATAAAGGACAAGGAATAAAAAAAAAAAAAGTGAAGGAATTAATTTTCCTTTTGAAATGACTTATAATTTCAACAAGTCTTCTGATTTTTTAGGTTTATTCCAAGGTAAAAATTATAAACATATTCAAGTAAAAAAAGATAAATACAATTTCAAACATATAAATATGCAATAATTCAATGAAGTAGAATCAACTTTATCATATTAATTAAATTATGATAAAGGACAAGGGAAGAAGAAAAAAAATGAAGGAATTAATTTTCCTTTTGAAATGACTTATAATTTCAACAAGTCTTCTGATTTTTCGGGTTTATTCTAAGGTAAAACTTATAAATATATACAAAGAAAAAAATATATATACAATTTAAAACATATAAATATGCAGTAAATTAATTACGAAGAATTAACTATATCATACTTTGATGAAGTTTTCATAATAAAGGACAAGGGATGAAAAAAAAAATGAAGAAATTAATTTTCCTTTTTGAATGACTAAAAATTTTAACAAGTCTTCTGATTTCTCTAATTTATTCCAAGGTAAAAATTACGTTCACATAAAAGAAAAAAAATATACATATGCACAAAGTAAAATATATACATACATAATTTAAAGCACATAAACATACAATAATATGATGAAGTATAGCTAACTTTATCACATTAATTTTTAATGATAAAGAACAAGGAATGAATGAAAAAACAAATGAAGAAATTAATTCTTATATTAAATAACTAGATAATTTATAAATTTAAAAACAATTTCCATGTTACAATTAATTTAGTTAGGTCGCTCCCCAAAAGTTCGTTTTCTTTCACTGTTTTTTTCTCTATGAATTGTGACAAATGTCATCAAAATCTATTTCCATTAATTTGTCCTTGTGAACATGCATCATTAAAAGATGTATTAGTCTCTTTTTGGTCATAGTTGAACGCATGCATGTTCTTAAGGCACTATAAGACCTTTCAGCTATTGCTGAAGAGGCTGGAATTATAGAGTTGGCAGGGTTTAGGACAGAATGGATTAATCCACAGATTAAACCAGAGTTTAAACTGTCCTGTCAAAAACCCCTTTATCCAAAACCTTTTCATTCAAATTATGTCACAATTTCAAAAAAAATATTGGGAAGAATAAATGGTTAACTTTTGAACAAGAAACAAAATGAGGATAAGTTTTTGTTTTATTAAAAAAGCTAATTATTATTTTTAATATTGCTTTATTTAAACTCATTCAAAAACATAATTTATCAGTATTAAATATTCATATTTATGACAACATGTATTCATGATAACAAAAATCGTAATTTTTTTAAAAAGAGCTTATTAGAATAGCAAATAATTTCTAAAATAATCTGCTACTCCTCACTTGCGAGTTAAACACCCTTTGAATTTGTAATATACCATGGAGCATTTTTTTTAAATAGCTCACATGTAACTGCACAGTTGTAGTCGATCGAAACTCAACATTTCTTCTCTTCTGTTCTCACACGTTCTTTTCCAGAAATCTTCCCATAATTATGAAAATAGAATCACGAAATTGTCATTAATTAGTCACGAAAGAGATATTTATCCTTATTTTAAGTTACAACACTATAACCCAATCTCCATTAGGAGATATTATGCCAGGAGAATTAAGCTCTATTTTATTTTAATTGTTATAACTAAGCAGAGAGGTGAAATAAGCCATTTACTTGAATAAAAACAGAGATAAATCTGGAAGAGGCTTGAACATCAGCTTTCAGTACACTAGTATGCCCACCAAGCATGCCATCTAAAGTTGGAGGTATGTTTTCCCAATAGCTTTTCCCTTTAGCATAGTAATCTGCAGCATCTGCTTGCTCTGTATATGTCACAGACATTCTTTTCGTTTGATCAATGCTTCCACTGTTGATGAAACTTACTTTATTTTCTTTTCATAAATATATTTTTGGGTCGCTAGCGGCTTTCCTTATTTACCTTTTTGAGTTGATCAATGACACGTTATCAACGGCTTATTTTTGGACATTTTAAGACTGAAAATAATAAGATTTAGCAACCTGAAAATTTACTGAAATTACGATTCGAAAAAGCTCGCAGAAGCATGGCTGAAAAAATATTTTTGTTTCGTTTTGTTTCTGAAAACAGAAACTAAAATGTATCTTCTTGATTTTTAACTTTTGTACTCCTCCTTTCTTTTATTTTTATCAGAAATAACTGCAATCAAATCTTTTTTATAATTTTTTAAAAATTTTATTTACAGGTGCTAAGCATTTCGCTGTGCTAGTGACGTCACTTTTATTTTTTTTTCTTTGCGTAATGAGTAATCATTGTAGTAAACAAAGTGTTTATATATGCTTAACCTGATATTTTAGAACTATAAAATAAATAATTACAAAATTAGGATTATAAAAGACGGTCGATTTTAAACCAGTATTTGAAATTTAATTACTTCATTTAAAAAAATAATTTCTGGATGTCTTGCAGTCTGTCACCAAGAGGGTGTGAATCAGAACTGATACGAGATTTTTAAAAAGACCTGTATTGCGAAGTTTTTGTGCAACAAATCATCTATTTTCTGATGTGTCCGGAAAGTTATAGTCCAGATTATAATATTTTTTTACAACTAAACGTTTAGTGAAATTTTAATTAGAATTTATTGTATGGCGGAGGCAGCAACTTCCGAATATAATGGATTTGTTGAAAATCAAACATCGGAGAATGATTCCCAAGTGAGTGCGATTTTCAATTGAGTAGTTTTATTTAATTTAATAGATCTTACGTTTTATTATTTTAATGACCTTTTCTTTCACTATTCTTATAGTACATTTTATCACCATTTTAAAAATAAAACTTTTGTTATCTAACGCTCAATTGTTTTAGTACGTTTAATTTCTTTTTCTCCCTTGTTTTTTTATTTTTTTAAACTGAAAATTTATTCATCATTTTCTGAACTTAAGTTTTCGAGATTATGCTTTTTTCTTGAGTTTTAAATGAAATGTCGTAATCGGGAATTGTAGGCCAAGGCCGCTAATGAATAAAATTTAATGCTGCCCTGACCGGTCCTTCAAAGTACAAAATTTATAGCTTTCACATTATTTTTCTTCATAATGGAGTTTTTAAATTTGATAAAAATTATGCTGAATTGGTTACCAGAACGCACAGTTATGGCAGTTGTTTTCATTGTCAACTAGTTTTGGCGCATTTTGATTTGTGCCAATATCACAACATTCCAAAACAAAGTCAATTGTTTTAACCCTATAAAATTATACTCTTATCAATATTAAATATATTTTTCTAACATAAAATTACCTTTTATAAATAAAAAATAGCACAGATCTATAGGGGATATTTCTATATTGCGATGCCATGCCAACTACATTCGCCAAGGCGCCAAATTGATTTTAAACAGGAAAAAGAAGCATGTATGATATTTGTCCTAGGGGAGATATTTTCGTATCTTGATCTGTCGCGCCAACTGCAATCGCCAAGGTGCCAAGAAGATTTTAAACTTGCAATTTTTCTTTAAAAAAACTGTAGATATTTGTCCCGGGGGGGACTACAAGTTACACCATTTGAGTAGATCCCTTTCTATGATGTTTTTTTTAGTTTTTCGTGGGCCACTGCCCGGAAGTTGCCCTGACTTGGCAATTATTAAGCTACAGATCTCCCCATCGTCAAGAGTTGGTGATTATTCTGCCACAGATTAGAATATTGAAATTTCTCCTGCATTACCCTTCAAGTTGGCCCCGCTCTGTGAGGTTTTTTTGTAGTTTCTCGTGGGCTGCTGAATGGAAGTTGCCAAGACTTGGTGATTATTCCGCCACAGATTACGAAATGAAAATCTCCCCAATTTACACCTAATGTTAGCCCCTTCCCTAGGCAACAGTTTGTTACCAGTTCGCACCCTGTTAATAGTGTACTAGTGTACCAAATAAATAGTCCCAGCCAGGGCCGGATTAACCTATAGGCACGTGCCTAGGGCCTACGAAAAACTTGGGAGAAAAAAATTTGTTGACAAAAATAATTTAGCTTTAAAAACAACAAGTGTATTTTGCACAAAATTATGAAGATACAAATAAAAATATAATATTTTTCGGTAATAAATTATTTTGCAGAATCTTATGATCTAATATATTACTTTTTTGCGATTTTTGGATTCAACGAAATCTTGTATTATGCTGTCGAATTCCAAACTACGCAAAATGTCGTATTCAATAGACATAAGTGCGAGCGATGCCAAACGATCTTGATTCATTGTTGAACGCAAATAATTTTTTATCAATTTTAATCTGGAGAAAGATCTTTCTCCTTCTGCATTTGATCCAAGAATCGACAAATATATTCTTAATGCAATGTGAACGTTAGGAAAAGTATTCACAAGTTTATCTTTAATTTGAGCCTTCAACATTTCTTGTGCAGATTTATGTTCATACAAATTTGAAAATAGTAAAAATTCATCTACAAAGTTTTCCTCTAAATCGGATGAGTAAATTTTCACCAAATTTTGCGCTTTTAGTTTAATCTCAGATTCTGACAAATTTTTGTGAACAAGAAAACCGAAATTATCGTACAAATCACTGTAGGCTTTACGCCTTTTAGTCATTTCTGAAATTAATACATCTAAAATGGCGTAATACGTTTCCATACGAAGAAAATTTTAGCATATATTTTGAAAAGAGGGAAGGAGGGGAGGGCCCATAAACGGCTGTGCCTAGGGCCTACGAAAAGTATAATCCGGCTTTGGTCCCAGCCCTATACCATGTTTGAAGTTTCTGAACCCAGTATTTAGAAGAAAAAATTATTTATGTTTTGTTTTCCATAAAAAAGATGTTTTTTTACATAAAATTTTTTATTAGGAAAACAAAAATATTTTAAAATAGGAAATACACCTAAAAAAATATATATTTACTTTAATGACATAATTGTTATTGCCACTGTATCAGAATGACATTGTTATTGCCACTGTATCAGGATGACATAATTGTTATTGCCACTGTATTAGGATGACATAATTGTTATTGCCACTGTATCAGGATGACATAATTGTTATTGCCACTGTATCAGGAGCTTAAGGGTGGCATTACTTTTTGGCTTTTTGCCTGACTGGGGGTCAAGCTTTCCCTGATAGCAGAGCTCAAACAAATTGATTCAAAATATTTAAATTAAAACATATTTTTTGTTCTTCATGCTTTTCTAATATAATTTTTTTCAGACATGTGTTTTTAAGTAGTTTAAATTACTAATTTTGATACCATAATGTACAGATTCATTTTTTTAATGTAAACATAAATCAAATTTTTTGCTCTCATTGATGTACAGTTGAACCTGTTTATCTCGAACCTCTTTATCTCGAAATTTCTAAAATTCCCTACATTAACTGTCTAAAATCAATGTATTTCCCATGTTTATGTCGAATTTTTTTCCTTCAAAACCTCCGTTTCTCGACTTTCTAATAATAGAGCACAAATGTCAAAACTTTCTTTATAAGTAGAACTCGTAGACAGAGATGAATTTCGTGAATCCACAGGGTAGGGATGAACAGGTAGGGTGTGTTTCTTGGAATTTCAATCACTATCCCTGCACTTCCTTAACTAGAAAGAAATACAATGATTCTAGCAGTAAGTGAGGGGTTAATAAGTAGTGACCATCAGGGGTTAGCTTTTCAACATAGATAAGAAAGCTATAGAAAAGAGTTAGTATGCAAACTTGTAGATGTCATCGATGAAACAAGTAAGACGCTAACGCTATCAGAATTACTGTTTTTGCCTGGGGAAATGTGTCTCTAAAATCTATCCAAAATGGTTTTAAAAAGCTGGTTTTAAGACTAGCTGTGAGGACGATGAATAAGAGGTTGAAGACATCAGTAAAGAAGAAGAAAATGTTAACGCTGTAAATGCAGTGCCAGATTTGCCAGAATGGAATTTAATAAAATCTGAATTTAATGTTGGCATTAATTTTGAAGATTTTTACAAGTGAACAACAGCCTGGCAACATGCGGAACATTGACAGATGCGGAAGTCTTAGATAATTTCAAATGAATATCAGATGAAGAGGAAGAAGCTGAAGATCATATTGATGAACTAAAAGTGAGGGCAAAAGATGAAAAAAAAAAAAAAACGGTAGAATTCTTATAAACTACTTTTGAATCCCAGGAAAATGTTGGCAATGAGGAATTTGCGATCTTTCTAACCTCTAAAGAATAATCGAAACAAATAAGGTTATGCGTCCAAAATCTTCGAAAAATTATTTTCAGTCTTTAATGTATGTTATAAAAAACTTATGTGAATAGATGTATATAATTAATTTAAGGAATTGTCTATACTTTTCTACTAAGGACAATTAAAGCACTTTTAATAGAATTTCTTAATTAAATAAAATTTTTTTAAAGTACCTGTATAACTCGAAACCTCTAAATGTCGAATTTTTTGCCTTTCCTGCGAGATTCGAGATAAACAGGTGCGATTGCATTTTGTACTGTTTGGTGCAATTTAACACTCATTGTAAGCTTAAAAATTATTTCTGTGATAATGTGAAATTATTGTCTCTGTCAGAAAATTTCTACGCTTCTCACTCTCATGACGCAAAAATTATTCGATAATAGAAACTCGAAATTTCACATACATTAAACAAAGCAAGTAAAGAACATTCTGATATGAAAATGTTATTAATGTATCCAAGGGGCCAGCGGGTGCAAGAGGGTGCACTTGCACCCCCCTGGTTTTTTTTTTTTAAAAAAATGAAGAGATACCTACCTACAGAAAAACAATTTTGTTATAAAAATTTTTTATTCAAAATATTTCTATTCAAATAATTAAGTCATTATTGATACATAACGATTAAAAAATTTTTTAATCAAACAAGAATTGTAATCGTCTTGTTTGCTGTCCAAATCTGTTTATAACTTTTTCAATGAATTCTGAGTCATCTTTAATTCTTTTCTTATGCATAAACTTGGCAGATATCTAAGTTATATTTTTAAATTTCACTTAATAAAATATAAATAATATTATATTTTTAGTTATTTAGTTTAACAAAGGTGTATTACACGAACTGACTTCTCACAACTGTAAAACTTCATCAACACAATAAATATCAATATTAAGCGTGCACAAACACGTTAGTATACAAAACTGCTGTTTATAGCTATTTGTGTTTTAAAGTCAGTAGCTATGCTAGCGCCATCAATACAGTTTATCCTGGCCAAATTTGCAAGTACAAGAAATTTGTACTTTTTTTTTAAATATCTTGTTAGCGACGAAGAAATGTATCTTAAAAAAATTGACAGATGAAAGTATATGTAATAACAAAACAAAATGTAATAACAAAATATTTTAAATGTTTTTTTTTGGTGTGGGGGGTAGTTTGTTAGAGGTTTGCACCCCTTTTATATTGTTCTGCCGGCGCCCTTGAATGTATCGATTGGCCGATTAAGATGGCTTCGGGACATGATCTTATTTTGCAGAACTACTAAAAAATCCTTATTGAGGAATTTATCTGAACTTATTAGGTACTTTAAGACTATCAAAATGGAGTGGAATATTAACATTTTGTGTCCAATTTGCAAGAAAGGAGATCCTGTGCAAACTGTTGTGGCATTAGTCTGCTTTGTATAACTTATACAGTTCTGTTTCACAGACTGTTACTAATCTTTGACTCACAAATAAGAAAATATCAACGTGGATTCCGTGAAAAGAAATCAACTTAAAATTTGATAGTTTTGTCTAAGTCAATGGAATTTAACATTGAAACACATCATCTTTTCGTTGATTTCACGGCTGCTTTTGATAGTATCAATAGAAATTATCTTTTTGAAACAATGGATGATTTTAAAATATCTTCAAAACTCATTAATTTGACGCGACTTACGTTGAAAGATATAAAGTGTAAGATTTAAGTTTCTGGGATCTTTGTCAGAAAATCTTGACACATTTAAAGTTGTTTGACAGGGAGATTCTCTCTCCCGTCTTCTTTTTAATATTGCGTTTGAGAGGAGCTATACGTGATTCAAGCATCAATACAGTGGCCATCAGGGGTCTGTCCAGACATTTTGTGAAAGATCCTGTTTTTGTAAAATGTTGAAAAAATTACTCGCATTCTTTCAACCAGGGTCCTGCTTTTATGAATTTGTGCAAATAGGGCAAAAAACTATTTCGAGGAGTTTTTAAATTGTAAATAGATACAAGATTATGCTCAGCACTGTAAAATTATAATAAAAAAAATTAAATTTTCAAAAGTAAACAGCAATTGCTGCTTCTAAGTTAAAAACGCAATACACAAATATTTGGTATTTAGCATATACTGCTGAACGCAGAATATTCATTTTGGATGAATAATGGAAGAATCATCTGCCGAAGACAGAAATAAATTCGTTTGTATCCATCTTTCTTGTTTTCTGTCCTGGGAAGGGTTTATTCAATTAACAAAACAATAATGAAGATAAACAAGTTTGTGAAGGGTCCGATTAAAAGAAAAATCATTTTGTGAAGGGTACGTTTTTAAGTTAAAATATTTTGTGAAGGGTACGTTTTTATGAAAAGAGTACGTTTTTATGTGAAGAGTCCGTTAACGGACCCAAATTTCTTCTAAGCAGACCCCTGGTCATATTTTTACAAGATCAGTACAACTACTTGCTGATGAAATAAATGTTATTGCTCGTTCCTTTCCTGCCCTGAAAAAGACATTTCTTGACCTTGAGGTGGCTGTAAGAGGCTTAATCATGAATGTAGAGAAAACAAAATACATGTTATTCTAAAGATGCCTATTTTGAAATAGATTTTCTAGGATCAATTATTTCTATTGCATGGTGCCTAGCGTTTTTAAAAAGTGCTTAATTTTCCTTTTTCGAAAATGAGAATTTTTTCTTTACCATGTCGATTTTCACCGTGTATTATTGCAAAAGCGTGCTTTATACATTGTTCTATTCAACATTGTTCTATTCAAAACTTTTAACACTTCATTCGACCACAATCCATTTTGGCTTACATTCGGTCCGTAGCGTTTAGAAGGACCAATCATTTTACATGTTTGATGAAATACTTTGGATTCCTCAGGTGCTTCTAACTAAGCTGAGTTCGGTGTGATTATTGCACTCGTCTGTGCAACTCTGCTGCGTTTTGCGAGTTATTCTCAATTTCAGACTTCATTTTCCACCGTCTGATATTGTACCGAAAAACCTCTTCACCTTTTTATAATGGCTAATATAATCAAGAAAAGAGATCTTTGTCAGAAAATGATTATTTTATCATGTGAAGTATTTGAAAATTATTTTGCATTTTGTTAAAGTATATAGTGCTTAAAAATATTTTTTGATTGCCTAAAAAGTACTTAAAAGGTGCTTATTTTTTTATTTAAGATTTGGCTACACGCTCTAATATTTATTTGTCTTTGTACATCTGTTCACATCTGTACATTTTTGGGATCAAAATATTCCTAAATGATCATTTGATCAAGTAAATTGAAAGTATAAAAAATAATTTTTCACGTAATAAGTTTTCAAAAATCAGAAGAGCAACAAATATTAATCAAATCAATATCATAAGAAATTAAGATAAAAATGTTATTTTCAAGTCAGAAGACAAGACCACTGACAATATATAAATACACAAATGTTTTATTTTAACCAAAATTTAGGTTAATTAATAAATCAATAGATGATAAACAAAAAATATAACTATGGCAGGAAAAAAAAATACTTGACAAAACCAAGACAATTTTAGTGCAGAATATTCCATAGAGCAAGAAGAATAATTAACTGTTATAATTTACTAATCTAAACACCTTTCTAAAAAGTTATAATTTATAGTCTGCTTAAAGTAAGGGTGTTCAACCTGTGGACTGCGGGCCACGTGTAGCCCCTCGACTGTTAATGTGCGGCCCGTAGAGGCTTCTGAACGCATTGAAAAATAATGAAAATATTGAATTTTATTTTGTACTATAATGGATTTGTTTTAATTTTTGGTTTTCGCCTTAACTTTATAAATTTTCTCTAATAAAAATGTTTAATTCAAATTTCTATTACTCTAGAAAATATCTATTTTTTTTTTTTTTCTTTATACCTACCCCCTTTTTATACATATTTCAATAAATTAATTATTGTGAAAGAAAGTACCTTATTTAAAAAAAAGTATAAGTTTTTTATTTTTTTATCTTTAACTAAATTCAAATAATTGAAAGTATATATTTTTCTGAAAATTTATTATTAAGTTTATGGATATAAAAAAGAACTTAGTGCTTAGAACACTAATGTTATAATATGTAAATTATCATATTTGCCTCTAACATGACTGAATATGCATGTGGCCCTTCATTAATCTACCTGATGTGCAAGTGGCCTTCATTTAAAAAGGTTGTGCACTCCTATCTTAAAGAAACATTATTTTCTCAAAACTGTTAAATTAAACTTTTATGCCAAAAATTTAATGAACTTTTTATTTCAGAATGACTTTATTCTATAAATTTTTTTAATTTGTTCCAATCATATTTTACCCTTTAGAGTACTCAAAAACTCACATTATTATGTGATTACCAAACTTAATTTTTTTTTGTATTTAACTTGATAAGAATTAATACTTTAAATAATTTAACTTAATATAATTTCAATATCTGCATACTTAAGAATGCATTTGCAGAAAAAATTAACAAAAAAAAAACAAAAAAACCTTTAACTTTTCATTATTTTAGACCATAATATAGGTACTAATTTAGTGAAAACATTATTTATTAAAATAATTTTTAAGAATTAAATTTATTTGCCACACATATAATACAAGATTGTATGAATAAGTCGATAAAAATAATAAGTCTTATAAGCAATTACATATATTTAATCCTAAATTTTATTGTTTTTCCTTAGTATTTTATTCTCTTCCATATGCTACACTTCAACTAGCATTAAAACACAAACAAGTGAATCACTAACGACAAATTGCAGAAATATGTTTCTAGAGGTGGAAGGGATAAATTACATATTCTATTCATAATTACAAATGGTGTACAAAATTTCATGATTATTAGATAATATTTGTTAATATGTTGTGAAATACATGTTTGAAAATCATTAAAAAATGGGGTGGAAAAAAAAAACCATTTGAAAAGTAAAGCTTTCAAGACAATAAAAATATGTTTTATATAATTAAAATATAAATTCCACTATTCATGTAAGTTTTTTCTAATTAAAATATTTTTTCATGTTGCTATTCAGTGAAAATTACATCATCAAATTATGTTTTTCATTTTTTCTCTTTTTTTTAAAAAATTTGAAAAAAAGGTATATATTTTATTGCTTTTAACTAACTTAAGAACTTTTGTTATTCACATTTATTCATGAAATTTTTTTCTTTTAAATTTTTTATTTTAGTTAAAATTTATATTTAAAATTAAAATTTAGTTTTTAAACTTAAATCAGCATTTCTGTACAGGTTCCCATTTTAAAAAGTTGTTACAATAAACTAAACTCATAGTGTCCACCTCTATACTGGATTATCCAGTAAACTACTGGATTCTAAAAGTTAACTCCTGATCTCCTAATTTTATTAAAAAATTCTGTTTTTTTCTTTATGTATACATTTGAAAAATTCTTTAAAATTGGGAAATTTATTGAAAAAATTTCAATCAGAATAAATATTTTACTCAGCTTATTAGTTGAGAATTTAAATAACTAAGAGCACTACTAAAAAATGATGTGAGCATAATCGAAAATAGATTTAAGAAATTTTTTTTAAAAACATTATTCCCTTGTAGTAAATTTCTTTGTGAAATTTTAAAAAAAATATTCAATTCTATATTATATGGTATTTTTCATGTTTTGTAATTAGTTGAAAAATGTAAATGTAATAAAAAAGTTAATTTATTTTATTTAGTATTTCATAAATTTAAGGATATTTTTATTTAATAGTGCAATTTATGTATGTGTTTTGTAATTATATGAAATGTTTTTGAATTAATTGAAAATTGAACTAAAAAGTTCAATTTTCAATTAATTTTTTAATTGTAATTAAAAAGTTTTAATTTAGTATATCATAAATGTAAAGATATTTTTCATCAATAGTGCAATTTATATAAGTGTTTTGTAATTAAAAATTTAATTAATTTTATTTAGCATATCATATTTTTAAAGATATTTTTAATTAATAGTGCAATTTATATATATAATATTGATAATAGGAAATCCTTAAAATTTCTGGAGAATATTTNTGTAATTATATTAAATGTTTTGTAATTAATTGAAAATTGAACTTAGAAGTTCAATTTTCAAAAAATTTTTTAATTGTAATTAAAAAGTTTTAATTCATTTAATTTAGTATATGATAAATGTAAAGTAGTGCAATTTATATGTATGTTTTGTAATTAATTGAAATGTTTTGTAATTAAAAATTTTAATTTATTTTATTTAGCATATCATATTTTTAAAGATATTTTTTATTAATAGTGCAATTTATGTATATAATATTGATAATAGGAAATCCTTAAAATTTCTGGAGAATATTTTATTGTTCCATATATAATATTTATGGTACCATAAAATATGTAATAATGTAATTTTTTTTCTTCCATATGTCATGTGATTCAGAATTACAAAAATAAGCTCCATTTTTTTTCTTTTTCTTCTTCCAACAGAGGCGTAGATGTTTTTCTCTCTGAGAAAAGGTTAAGGAAACCATTCAAGTTATTATCTAATTTTGTTATGCAGTGTGTCTGTGATTTATCTGTCGAGTTCTTTAAAACTTTACCATTGTGAAACTTATGTTGTTGAACTTTTGATACCATAACATCCTTTTTTAAAAAAAAAAAAATAATAATTTGAATTTGTTGTAGTGCAAGACCTGTTTCTTATCTAGACAACAATTTAAAAAATTGCGTACAATTAAGGTATAAATTCTAGAGCTCCTGACATCTAGGGTGATAAGTTAAACATTTATAACTATCTACTCTCATTAAAATGTTTATCTGTTGAGATTTTTTGAAACAGGTGTCTAATTGTGTAATGTGTCATATTTAAATAAAAGATAAAGTAAGTTACATTGTTAATTTATTTTTATTATTTTTAAATTTAAGTTTATTTTTACTGTTCCTTTTTTATTATATGTTGATTGTAAAGAATTTTTGTTGTTATGAATTAGTATATTTTAAAATTCAAACTATTTTTCTATTTCATGAAATGCAGAAATAATCCAAAAATATAAGAGCTCAATTTGAAGCATAATTGCTGAAAAAATGTCGTATGATGAAAGAAATCCATGATTTGAAACTATGAAGAAAATAGTGTACAAATATTATGGCAATTTTAAATGCATCTATCCATATATATATATATATGTACACACAGACACATAAGAAGTTAAAAAGCATCTCATTTTAAAGAGAAGTATAGTTTTGCAAACGTAAAAACTTAAAATAGTTTTAAATATTTTTTTTTTATATTATTGATTTTAATTTAATATTAGAAATTTCCTGATCATGTTTTTTTAAAAATTGCAATTCTTGATATTTATTTTTATTTCTTGTTAATTGTTAAATTTCTTCCCTCTTCCTAAAAAGTCTTAAGTTTTCTACCATTAAGACAACTATTTTGTAAACTTATGTTATTAATTTTTTGTTTTAAAAACATTTTTCATTTGACTAGTTTGTACTTTTTTAATGTTTTGGAAAATTAGAAAAAAAAATTATATTATTCTCATTTATCAAATGTTATATCAAACTGTGTGAAGATTTTAGGTTATTCAATTCCTACTATTTATTAATTGGCACTCTCCCTATATCTTATTCAAATTTTGAATCGTTAATAAAATACTTTTTATTCCAAAGTTGAAATACATTTTTTAAAATATATAGTGGATGACACTTGATGCTAATAAAGTTTTTTTCAAATATTAATTCATAAATTAAATTTAATTAATTTTAATTTTATATGGAAGAAAAAATTTTAATTATTTAATAAAAAGTAACTTAAAATTTTTTTCCTCTTCATTGATATAAGTAGGAATTGACTTTAAGGAATTTTTATATTACTTTTTATGTTTATTAGGTTTCTAATTGAAATCTTATCTTAGGTTAGTTACATTTACTGTTACATTAGGTTAGTTACATTACCCAGTAGTTTAAATTCTGTAGCACAGTAGCATGTGTTATTACCTTATCTGCAGATTATCTTAATTTTCTTTTAAAAAGCTTAAAAACAACTGAAAAGGAAAATAAAAAAAATCATTTTTAATTTAAGAACTTACTCTATTAACTATCAGTACTTAATTAAATTTATTTGCCAATCTGCAGCCCTGTAAATATAGAAAAATTATGATTTTCAAAAATTCCAACAAATTTTCTTGACTTAAATGAGTCTTTGAAAAATCGCTAAAATCTACTGGACCACTCATCAAAAACCTAACTTTTTCTTTATCTACTATTCATCAATTATTTTTATCAATTATTTTTTTTTATCAATTTTTGATTTCCAGGATGAAGGACCCACCAGATTGCTTCGGTTGAAAATTAAAGCTGGTCACAACTTGGCCAAAAAAGATATATTTGGAGCAAGGTATGGTGATTTTTTTTAAATGAGTGATAATTTTACTGCATGCATTGTGATTAGATAGAATTGTATTTTATAGCATACATTATTTTTATACTGCAGAGTATATACCACTACAAAAATATAATGCTAATTCACTAGTATATAAGAAATGTTAACTCGATTCTATGTTGGGGTACCTTTTCATAGATGAAGGTTGACATTGTCGAGAACTACTGTCCCCACATAGTTGACTTTCGGAAGTGATGTGAACACGCCTACCTTGGCAGAAACGCCCACTACCACTACGTTCAATGGATGGTCCACATTGAACAGTTGACTTGCTACTTGTGACTGCGACTTTGTCTTCTTAACGCTGTTGGTTCTCAGTCTCTATCACGCACAACGTATACACTCGACTGCTAAAAGTCAACACAGGCTCGACCGTGAACTTAATACAGCTCTCACGATTAGCACTCAAAAAGTATGGTGATCTTAATACAGCTCTCCCAGCTTCTCACAAAAGAGCAATGAATCAACTAGTGGTATCCCTTCATCGAATTCTATCACATTTAAAATTCTGGTGGGGGAGTACTATAGAGTATATACCACTACGTTGAAAGGTGCCCCCCTCTCCCCTATATAAGAAATGTTAACTCGATTCTATGTTGGGGTACCTTTTCATAGATGAAGGTTGATATGGTCGATAACAACTCTCCCCACAATACTATCCAATCAAGTTCCCCATTTATCATTGGGTAGGTAAGAAAGTAATTTTTAATTTTTAGTGTGAAATAAAACTCAATTTTTCATATACAAAAATGAACTTTAATCAGTCAAATACCTACCATTCTATTGGATGATCTTTTGTCATCTTTCTGATAACTATGTCTGGTTCATAGAATTTCTAGTTCTTATTAGTAAGTGTGACCTTAAGTCATCATAGTTACTAAAATTTTTACCATTTAAAATAATTTGTAAATTAAACAAAAAATCACAATCTGATGATAATTTTTTATAAAAATTGAGGGGGCTAAGCCCTCCTGGTTCCGCGGTACCTGCTGCCAATTCTCAGAGCATGTGATGAAGTAACTTCTTCCCCATTTTATAGCTCGGCCAGGAGTTGAATTGTAGGAGTAGAGGTATTTTGAAAGTTAAGCATCAAAAATGGTGATTTTGCTTAATTTTCTAGGAATTAAATTTTAATTTTTAGGTGCAAATAATGACTACTAATTTCCAACACTAGATAGGAGTCAATTCTTTGCTGTACAAAGCATTAAAACAGCATGTTTTAAAATTAAAACACTATGTTAGGAAGCATATAAATTGCGGACTGGGCTGTGTAGGGGTCAGGCAACTGGTCTTGCATCAGAAAGGTTGCGGGTTCGAATCCCGGAAAAGGCAGCTATGGGCTTTCATTCTCTGTACTGTTTGTCCTTACTGTGGGAGCAACTGAAGCCCACCTGAGATAGGGGTCAACAAATCTGCCCTAAAATTTGCCTGAATTGACGAATGTCATCCCAGGTGGGCATTGGGAAAAAATGAAGCAAGGGCATGTGAAGGAAAGGGGCTATTTCATTCTTTATTTTAGATTTGGTCGATTTTGCTACAAACTAAAATTTGAATTTTGCTAAATTTAGTGTGCCAATGCTTAGACATACAAATGTTTGCATTATTTTAAATTATGTAATTTTGTAGGGCAAAATTTGATTGAAATTGATTAAATAATTCCTCAGAGCTCATTCTAGGCAGGGTAAACAGGGCGCAGCACCCTGGTGCCCTTTTAGTCAAAAGAATTCACCCTGTTGCCCCTGAAGTAAATTAGTGTCTTGATGTAATAGACTCCATACTCTTTTTGCTCTTAACCCTTCTTTATTTTTTCACCAAACTCTACAATGGATTGCTTAAACTTTTGTTATTTTTAACTCTTTTTATTTTGTTTGTCATTGGTGTCAATACATAGATTTATATGGGAAAGGAAAAATAGCCATCCCACCCCCTTGTTGTACATGTCTTTGAAAGTTTGCAGTTACTTTCACTATCATTAAATCATAATTATTATTAATCATAATTATTATTAATCATATTATTTATTAAATCATAACTACAGACACTCAAAAATATACATTTTTTATTTTATTAATATATGCATGCATTTTAAATAAATTACTAAGCTAATTAGCTCATTAACTCTATATATATGTTAATTTATTAATAAAAATTAGTAATTAATATGATCACTTTGTTACTTTTAGTAAAGTAAAAAAAAAATTTTTTTTTTTACTAATTGACAATGTTATTTAATAGAACGTGTAAAGCCCATATAAAGAAATTATTGCCTTTTTAGAATAATAATGCCCTTTTTTTAAACTTTTCCACCCAGCCCTTTTTTTCTGCCTAGACTGAGCTCTGATGAAAAATCAAAATTTAAAAATATGACTTATTTAATACTTGTTACCTGAAGATCCGTTAAATAAGAATAAGAGTTATTAATAAGAGTTATTCAGGGTGTTCCTTATTTTGGCCGCTGTGCAAAACCAAAATACAGTAGAGAACCGATTATCCGGAGCGATCGGGACCATCGCGATTCCGGTTTACTGAATCGCTACAAAATGCCGTTTTTTTAATGTTTATAAAACAAAACTAAAAAATCATTTTGAAATAGTTTTAGAAATAATAAAAAATGATAAATAATAATACACTTAAGTTTAAATAAGGAAAGAAATCATGAAATAAAAATTATATACAGGCTTATATATGTTATTAATGTTATTATTAACATTAATAACATATATAAGCTATTTGTGCTTATGTGAGATTCGTCTACAAATGGCTTTTGATCCGTCCTCTAAATCAGCTCTTTCGTCAACTGGATACGTCGTACGCTCTAAATAACAAAATGGGCTCAAAATCTTGCAAGAAAAATAATTTTTTTTAATGGAAGAAAATTAATTTATGGTTCCGAATTTCATTCCGGTTTTCTGATTTCCGGATAAGAGGTTCTGCACTGTAGTTGCATTTTGAAAAAAATATAATATTTAATTTTTAAAATTTTAAACAACTAGATAGGGAGAATTGTTGGTTGTGGCATTATAAGCATATTTTATATGAGAAAATACTTTTAATTGAACTTTTAATTGTACTTTTCAGTGATCCCTACGTGCGTATTGATGTTGTACAGAGCGATAAGGATACAGTCATAGAAACCTTCTGCACACGTACAAAAAAACGGGTATGTCTTTCTTGTACTTACAATGCTGCTTCACATTATTTTGCATTAACCGTCAAACATCAAAAATTTGAAATTGTATCGGAAGTTGAAGTAGTAGCCGAAAGTTCGACTAATTAAATATTTTGTGTTATATTGTGTGTATGTGTGTTTATATATGCGGTCAAACGCAGCTATAGTGAAACTTCGAGGGACCAAAATTTTGGTTCAGTATAACCGGAGTTCACTATATCCATTCCTCAAAAAATTTTAACTAATGGCTAAGAACTCCTTACTTTTATTGCACATTATTTAAATAAATGACCATTAGAATGAAATGCAAAAATGACTGAAAAATAATACGTAGTGACAAAAAATGTGTTAACTTATTTTTATTTCTTATTACTCTTCGTCTTGTGTACGGAAAAAAAAATCAGTAATCTTTAGCTGATGCGATGCTGATTCAGGAAAAATTTTGTCCATGCTGATTTGGCGTTTATTTGGGGATGGGAAAGGGAGATAAAAGTAGCAAATAAGAAAAGATGCTTGTCGCTACATTCCACTCTATATATGGTTTTAAAAGTCAGTATAAGTATTTATTGTGATGTAGACATTTCAAAATTATTACCAACAAAATTTACGTACAGTATTTAAATATATGTCTATTAATGTTGTTATTTAATGGTTAAATTTTGGTCTTACTCTCGTAATTTTTGTGTATTATTATGTTGCATATAGTGTTCCTAATTTTTTATTCCTAAGGTTGGCAGCTATGCTAATATTTAGTACAGTTATTAGAATAAATTTCCTAGTTACATGTTATTTTATTACGTTATAATAGTTTTAGTCTTTAGTACATCTATTTTGTTAATTGTGCAGCTCAGCATTAAACAAAAGAATAGTTTCGAATTTCGGTCTTATGCCTGAAAACTGAAAAATGAATTTTAAGTACTGAGGGCTTCAAAACTATATATATATATAATGTAATAGTAATTGCATGTTTCAGTGAAAGAAGGAGCTAAAATGGAAATTGATTTCATACATAATAAGATGATTGTTGAGTGTTTTTTTTTATTAAATTGATTGTACTCATATTTTTATTTTCTCAGATTTAAGAAATAAGCATGTGTGATAAATTTAAATTTTGCACATTTTTATTTATAACTATTTAATATTTCCTCTACCGAAATTTGGGTTTTCGACTGTAATTGTCAAAACAGAAGGAGTTTAATATCAAAATAATTCGAAAATATTATTGATTGATCACTTGTAATTTTGTATGTATGTTTATTTATAAATACTTCCTATTTATAATAGCTTCACTGAAAATTTTGTCAAAAACTATGTTAAAATGGTTTTTGACTGACATTCAAATTTCTTGATAAAACTGTCAATTGTCAAAAGTTTGCCCACCCTTTATCTAGTTCATTTTCACTATTTCCAATAATTTCACTATCTGACTCACTGGTATTGGAGGGCATTTCCTTAGGAGTGGTTAAATCATTACCAGTGTTATACATATTAAATTCGTATAGTTTGTCTGAAGTAAGAACTCCCATGGACATTTGTCTGGACCCTTGGTGGTGACTATGGTAACGAGATATAACTATTTCAAGTAGGAGTGTGGGGTCACTGTTTAGGACTGGTTTTGGCTCAGATGCATTAGAGAAAGGGAATCATTTTCTTCGTGTTGCCCTAGAGTGAAGAAAAGCTGTTCTCCCTGAAATGCGCTATTCTTGTTTTCACAGCAGCACATGGCCTCAAACTATGTGGCGGGAGGAGTTCTTACAGCAGACAAACTATAGCTTTTGCTCCTTTTTAAGGGCATTCAAAATTTTTAAAAAAAATCTCTATTATTGAATGTTAGATTTAAGAGAAAATATGTTCCAATATTTTAATTAATATACTATTTTAATCCTAAGCATAATAATCGAATAACATAAAATTTCGTTGGAAGAACATTTTTTAAGGTTTGATAAATGATGATAGGCCAAAAAACGCATTTTTTTTCAATGTAGTCTTAAAAAACATTCCAAACTTAAGTTATTGAAGAGTTGTGATAGGAATATAAAAATTTGAAAAATAATAGATGAGGTTACTCTCAAAACTTATTCTTAATCTATTTCCACAGTTATGGTATTGTCATAAATAATAAATGAAAGATTTAGGATTTTTTATTTGATAAAGGTTAGGTGTTTGTGTATTGCACTATTTATTTATTTATGTTTCTACCACTACAAAAATACAATTCCAATCAAGGTTGGCAAGTTTCTGTCGAGGTTGTTAAAACCACTGGTAGAAACCTGTTAAAACTGGCATGGCAGAAATTCAGAAAATGACCTAAAAGTAAATACTGAAATTGACAAACAATGGATAATTCATAGAAAAAACAATTAAATGTTAAAGTGCAATTTATTTATAAAATTATCACCATTCAAAATCATATATATCATTGTTTGCACTCTGCAATAATCTGTAACAAAAGACAAGTTTTGATGCAGTTTCTAAACCTAAACAATATCTCAAATCCAGCAGAACTAGCAGGCATTGCCATCAAGGAGCATGCAAGATTTGTGAAACTTGCATAGTCTATTGCATATTTTTTAAAACTGGACCACCAAGTAGCAGCTGGGGTAGTTGTCAAAACTTGACTGGAAAAATAAGTTTCAGGAAATGGGGCTGATTTGTTTTGCAAAGCTATGACATAAGGTACAAAACCTGGGTTGATATTGGCGAGTAAAATTCTGGCACTTTCTCCTTGAGCACATGATAATTTCAATCCCAAATACTTCGGATGCAGCATATAAGATAGCAAATGATAATCAGTAACTGCCTGTTTAAATCTGTATGTCACTTCTTTTTCATAAACAGCCATATGATTCTCTTTACTTAATTCATTTTTCAGTTTACTTAAACAAAATGTCATTAAGCAATTACTAGAAATAATATAGAAGTTTTTTTAGTTTCTGACAGTTTTTGCCGGTTTTTATCGGTTATAACCAGTTTCTGCCGGCAAAAAGCCAACCCTGATTCCAATTCACTAGTATATAAGACAAATTAACTTGATTCTATGTTGGATTTCATAGATGAAGGTTGACATTGTCGTTATCTACTATCCCCACAGTCTATTACGATTATAAGTCTATTTACTATACTTATAAAGATTAAAAACTTTATGTGAATATAAATAATGCCTTTTTAATTTCATTATTTTTTTTATCTGATTAATTTTAAAAGTCCTATTTTTTTTTTCAGACTTTGAATCCTGTGTGGGATGAAGAATTTATTTTCAAGGTAAATTTTAAACTCTTTTTTTTGAAAGCTGTAAAATTCTTTTTATTTCAACAAAAGTGAAATAAAAAGGATTTTATTTCACTTTCACTTCATCCTTTTTATTTTTACTATTATGATTTATCTGTTATTATTAAACTTCAGAGGTCTGTCTATGGGAGAGGTACCTATTTTGTGAAAATTAAAAAATCAACACAAAAATATGGTAAAGTAAGGCAATATTTTCAAATATTGTCATTACAAATGAAAATCATTTATGACTGGTAAATTTTTATATATTTTTCCTCATATATTCGAAAAAAATAATTTTGCTATTGTAAAATTTTGGCCTTAAAATTGTATCCAAATTTAAAAATCATTGTTCATAGTTAAATTTCAACTTTAATTTGCAAGCATTTAACAGTACTAGCACTAAAAGTTATTTTCATTATGAGACCATTTTCAACTAGATCATACAAAAAAAAATTCCGCTGAGTGAAAATGGTTTCATAAAAAATAAAGGTCTGTTAGAATAAATTTACAATAGTGTTTAAGATAATCTTTGAATGTTTGGAATAACGTTTGAATTTCGACTTCCTGTACAGTTTATAGAGGGAGAGCCTTGTTGTTTCATTTTGAAAAAACTCAGCGGAAAAAAAAGAAGATTGCTTTAATATGGCATAAGCGACGTTTTAGGCTTACCACATTGCAGTACCTGGCCAAACACGTGCTATCTTTTCGTAAAAAACAGCTGTCAAAAAAGCTCCTCTTTTCCATATCAAACCACATGATTTGTATGAAAAGTATTTTGTGAAACTATTTTTTTTCCTAAAGTCGAATTTTTGAACGTACCGCCGAACGGTAGTAAAGTTACCCTGGAAAGACCCCTGAACTTTCACAATCAATTACGGTTGATTAATAAAAATTATGGTCTTAGAGAATTTTTGTTATCTGTTTGCAACAAATTTATGATAGATTTGTTATTCTACTCAATTCCACACACAATTGATAAGTTTGTTTTTCTTAATCAATTCCACACACAATAAACTAACAAAAATAATTTTAAAGAAGATGAAAAATCTTATTTTTTCCTCTTCCAACAAGTTTTTCTGAAACTTAATCTTCTCTCGAACTTATTCTAGAGGAGCAGAAGAGCTTGAATTGAAATCTGAAACATAAACAAAATTTTTTGTGGTTCAAATGCAGGATGATACAAAAGCAATCTTTGCTAGTTCTCATTTAACCTTGCCCTGCAAAAAAAAAATATCAATTTTATTTCATATAACAATTTTCAACTAACAATTTTATTTCATATAAAAAAGATTCAATATTCTTTTGAAGTTGGTATAAAATTAATTTTTTAAAAGTTTTTGCTAAACGTTAAAGAGATAAATTTGGAATTAACCAAATTTAATATATTTAAACTTTTTTTCCCTTCAATTTTTTGTTTTAATTTATTGAGTATATTATTATTTTGAAATATGTTTTATAGTAAGAGGGAAAGATAATCCATCATATAAATTTATCCTTTAAATACACTGGTTGACAAAATTAAGAGATGGAACACATTTTCCCAAATATCTCAAAAAATACTGAATATAAATAAATGAAATTTGGTATGGATATAGCTTATTCCATGATAATAAAGTATGCAAAACAAAAATGAAAGTGCCATTCACTGGCAAGACCTATTGCCAATAAATCCAATGTAGTCTGAACTTGAGGATGAAAGATGACAATAAAAGTGAGGCTTGTACAGTGTTTGTTGCCTCTAGTATGGTGTATGGTCACCCCTGACACAGACAGCATGCACAACGAGTATGCATGCTGTTAATAAGGGAGTTCAGGAGGACTTGTGGAAGACCCTCCCATTCTTCCACCCGAGCAATTTTTAACTCCAGAATGGTTCTGGGGGGAGGTTGGCGCAGCGCGATAGCTCTCCCAAGAGCATCCCAAGCATGCTCAATAGGATTCAGGTCAGGGGATTTGGCTGGCCAATCCATTCGTTGAATATCCTCGATTTCCAGATACTCATCAACCATGGTCGCGCATTGTTGTCCATAAAAATGAACTCAGGGCCAACAACGCCCCTGAAAAGACGCACATAATGCTCTAGGACCTCCTGCCTGTACCTCTGGGCATTTACGGAACCATTGTCAAACACATGGAGCGGTGTGCGGGTATCTTGCATGATCTCTGCCCAAACCATGAGTCCTCCACCAGCATAATAGTCCCTTTCGATAATGTTGCTGGGATGGTATCGGGTTCCAGGTTCCCTCCATATCAATAACCGTCCAGAAATTGCGTCATAGAAATGTGCAAAAATGCTTTCCATCTCTTAATTTTGTCCACCAGTGTATTATAAATTTTGGAGGAATGATGACTGTTATTAAATTTTTCCTTCTTGATTTTAATATCCTTGTTTGTTTATTTTAAGAATTTACAGATAATATTAATGTTTGTTTGTTTTCTTTTTTTGCTGTGCATCTAAAATATGTCAAATGTAATATATTTATATAAAGTTTTATCTCAAATTTTTCCTTGTTCTTTAGATTTAACATAAATATTAAACAAAATGTAAAAATAATTTATTTTCTATAAAACTACTTTATTATTGCTCCTTATGTACCTAAATTCAGAAAGTGATATAATATTGGAACATTTTAAAATTGTTATAATTAGTATTTCTTTTAAAAAAATTTATATTTATTTTGATTTTTACTGTTTTTCAAATTTTGTTGTCTTCATTCCATTTTGAATTCTATGTTTCACATTTGAAGTGCTATAGGTCAAGCTGAAACAAAATCAAAACTCTTCAAGCTTTTCTATTCATAAAATACTATTAACTTTAGCAGCGGGTGTTGAGATTCATATTCCAAAATTTAAATAGTAATTTAATTATATTAAATACTATTAAACAAATTTTGAAGCATTAATTTACTTTATACAAAATTCTCCCATATTTTCCAAATTAGTGTTTAGTTTTTATGTTCCAGAATTTTGAGAAAAATTAATAATTTTATATTTTTAATGCTTTATGCCTGAATTATTGTTAATGCAAATTGTATAAATTAATATTACAATGTAATATTACAATGTAATATTAATATAATGTATACTAATTGTAAATTTATTTGTTATTAAATATTATATTAATTATAATAGTTTATGCCATTAATTTCCTTAATTTTTTCTGTTTTTCTCTTTTTACTTTATTTTTAAATATGTTTGACACACTTAGATAATATTAAACACTTTCTGCAAATGCAAAATCTCAATTAAGAACTCTCTGCCTGCATTGAGTAACTCTTGTAACTATATCCGACCCTCATTTTGCCGAAATTTGAAGTTTGATCAAAATAAAATGAATAAATCTCTTAAATTGAAGCAATTAAATGCTTCTTTCAAAGTTTTACGTATGTTGTTTTATAGAACTTCATATTATAATACAGAAGGGACCCGATTATCCGGAACGATCGGGACCATCGCTATTCCGGATAACTGATTTTTCCGGATTTCTGAATCGCTACAAAAAGCCGTTTTTTTTATTGTTAAACCCAACTAAAAAAGAAAAAAAAGATTTGGAAATAATCTTAAAAGGAAGAAAAAACGATGAAGTAATACACTAATGATTATTTACAAAATGATGGTAAGGTAAACATCTTTCAAAAAGGAAAGAAAAATCCTAAAATCTTATGAGGAAAAAAAATTTTTTTTTTTTAAATAGCGGGAAAATTTATCGAATTTCGTTCCGGTTTTCTGATTTCCGGATGACGGGTTCTGTACTGTAGTATAAAAACCTACTGAAGTGTCATATTCCAACTTTATACATACATTTAAATTAACAAACCGCCAGATAATCACACCTGGAATTACTGATAGATATTGTTTTCAGAATTACAAATAATGTACATATTGAATAATGTTGAGTGTGAATACTCAATATGAATCTTAGATAATATGTTAGAGGTATTTTAGGTAGATATTAATTTAGATTTTATTTTTTTAAATCAGTTTTACTATATTAAAAATAAAATTAATATCTATTTCACTAAAAATACATTAATGTTAAAACGGAAAGAAAGAAAATAGCAAAAAATGTAGCTTGTGTAAAGAATAAGTTTAACTAAGCAATTTTAGAGAAAAAAAAATCTTTAACACAGAAAATTAAAAATATATATATTATAAATTATGTGAAATATATGTATATAAAAATTAAAAATATTTTTTTAATATTTTAATCATAAATATTAAACTAGTTAGTAGTAAATTTTTTATGATTGCATTAGAATTTAATTAGGTTTTATAAATAGCCTTCCGAGTTTCGCAGTTGAATACATAAATTGAAATTCATTTTTTTTTCTTCATACTAAATAAAATTAAAGTTTGAAGAAGAACATTTTGAGGGTAAAGTACTTTAAAAAGTAATTCAATCTATAAATTATTTATTTTTTAATGTTTTTTTTTCTACTATTATTATAAGTTTATTTCTACTATTATTCTAAATTTAAGGCCTAAAACTAAAAGTAGATTTCTTTTCTTAAATAAAGTAATTCTGTATCTTTCCATTATTACATAACTTTTCTGAAAAACATATTGAAAACAGTGGTAACTTTATCATTATGCAATTATTAATCAGTGAATGAGTTATATTTATTTACATAATAAGCTCAACCTGAAACAGTTTCCAGTTAAAATTTGCAATAAAATTTTCAAAATTATTATCTCGAATTAACTTTACACAACATTGCTAAACAATCTGTTTAATAAAAAAACATTTAAATAATTTTATAGTAAATGAAATATGCAAAAATTTAAATTTTACTTTTAAATAAATAATTAAAGATTTTTACTTAACAATCTGTTTGTTGTTAAAAAATAATGACCAACAATCTTAAACTTCCCCCTAACTAAAACTAAAAATGGTTGCATTTCTACAAAACATGAGACAAAGAATACTAAACATTTAACTTATATGTTAGAAGCAAGTCATGTAAAATTCTGCAAATCCTAAGAAAACCCGAAATAACCTGGGTTTTTCAAACACAACCCTGATAAATTGTTTAAGTTATTTATTAATTATTTTAATATTTATTGCATATTTATAAATTACTCAGTCGCCAACTCTTGTAATTGTTTCTCATTCATCATTGTATTTTATTCCCTAAACACCAATATTTACTACAAAAGATTGAATATTTTGTTTTCAAAATAAACAGTAATTTTGTTAACATATCAATGGTAAAGATTACCTTGATTTGAAATGTAATCATTTGAACTCGATGAAAAAATTTAACCTAAAGAGCAGAGAAAGTGTTATTCATCATCATCATAGTTGACCAGACAGCCTAATGTGAGCCAATGCCTTCCTCTGAAAATTTCTCCAGGACGACTTCCTTAAAAAAAATGCTCCTTTAAAAAAATGCCTGTCAGCAATTTTACATTATGTAGTATCTGTTATTTTTAGCACTAGAGCTGAATCATACTTATTTTTAATTGCAGGGGTCTGTCCAGACATTTTGTAAAAGGTCCGTTTTTGTAAAATTGTGAAAAAATTACTCATAATTTGTGAATATAAAATAAATGTTAAGTCACATTCTTTCAACCAGGGTTCGCTTTTGTGAATTTGTGCAATTATTGCAAAAAAACTTTTTCAAGGAGTTTATAAATTGTAAAAACATACAAGATTATGCTCAACACTGTAAAATTTTAATTAAAAAAATTAAATTTTAAAAAATAAACAGCAATTGCAGCTACTAAATTAGTAATGCAACATACAAATATTTGGTATTTAGCCTATACTGCTGAACGCTGAATATTCATTTCGGACGAATAAAGGAAAAAGCGTCTGTCGAAGACAAAATTTAGTTCGTTTACATCTGTCTTTTTCCCCCCCTTCCTGGGAAGGGTTTATTTGATTAACAAAACAATAATGAAGATAAACAAATTTGTGAAGGGTCCGACTAAAAGATAAATTATTTTGTGAAGGATCCGTTTTTAAGTTAAAATATTTTGTGAAGGATCCGTTTTAATAAAAAGATATTTTGTGAAGGGTCTGTTAACGGACCCAAATTTCTTCTAAATAGACCCCTGAATTGACTTCTTATTACGTATTATTTTTCAATTGCAACTAATAATTTTTTTACTATTTCATGTCTTGGTTTTAAAATTAGTTATTACTTCTGATAAATCATTAATTTTTGCACATGAATTCCGGTTAAGCACATGTGTTAAGTATTCTTGTTAAGCACATGTGTTTCCAGATTCATCTGTTTAAGTAGTTGGTTATTTTTAGTTCAAAACTTCATTTTATTCTGTTGAGTAATTCTATTGTTTCTGATTACTTGGTTTGATTTAAAGTTTAGTCTTGACTTCATCCTCCTACCTAAATTGACTCCTATCCGTATGCTTATTGATTATATTTAAGTGAAACAACATTTTTCTATTAATTCTTGTCAATGCTTTAAAGTTAGTTATTAGTTTCAATGATTTATACATATGAATTCTGTTAAGCTAATATGTGCAACACACATAAGCTTATAGGAATTATGTGGTTTATAATTTTTCTCAAATGTAACATAGGTTTTTTTTTTTTTTAAATTTTATAATTACTATAATTAGGTATACTATATAGTTTAAACTGATTATTTATTAATTTATTTTAAAAAGTTTGGGTTAGAGTTTATGGGTAACAAGTTACTTAATCCATCTACTCATTTAACCATTTTATTTATTGTTTTTTTCAATTTAGTAATAAATAAATTGCACTTTTTTACTAAAGGTATTATTTACCTAACTTTAACTCTTAAACATAATAATAAATTTTGTATAGTCTAAAATATTTTTAAAGTAAATGTACAGAGGAATGTTTAACAGTGATTAAGCTTTCTTTTTTCAAATTTTACTCAATATAATATTTGAGTGAAATAATAAAAAAGAAATGCAGTATTTGTTTTAAAGAAAAAAGCGGTAGGGGATGACAAAAAATTATTTTATGCTTCTGAGTGTTTTGCTGTTTATAGCAGGGTTGCTATAACAGTTACTCAAATTGCTCCAAAATGAAATTTCTGCTCCAGCCTACTCCAAAATGCCATTTCCCTCCAAACTTGCTCTAACCTGCTCCAAAACTCTAATGCTATTCATTTAATTTAAACTCTATTTATATTTTTAGTGCTATTTATATTTAGTTTTCATATTCCTTTAAAAAAATTAATTCAATGTTAAGGTAATTTCATTCTATGTTAATAGGTTCAATTCTGATTATTAATACAAATACATTGTTTGGATTGTTCTCAATGAGCTAAATTAGTTTTTTTTTTCGGTGAGGGGGATATTAAGTAAATTTTTAGTGATTTTAAATTTTACAAGTACTTTTTTTAAATGAATACCTTTTATTTAAAAATTCACCTTTAAATGTTCATTTTCGTATAATTTTTCAGTTAAAAAAATATATTAAAAAGCTTTCAAGTTGTTTATCAATTAATAAATTTTTTAGTTCACTTTTTTGAAGAAAAAAATTTATGCATAGAGATTATCTTTTAGTATGTTTTAATAATTTTTCAAATCTTTAAATTTTTCTGTTATTTTGAGTGCAATCTATAGGATATTTAAGGATGATATTTCAGCTATATTTAACTAGTTAATTTGCTATATTACTATTTTCTTAAGTTTTTTCAGCAATTATAACTAGTATAGTTAGCCCAATATAGCTCATACAAGAGCAAAGTGATTGTGTTTTTCTTCTTAATATATTCTGTATAATATGTACAGGCAATTTTTGTTTCCACATTTGAGTGGTAACCCTGTTATATTAGAAATTGATCCTGTGCAGTTTAAAAATATTTAAAAGTTATTTATTTTAGCTACATTCAAGGTTTTAAATTTGCAACACTTGAAATGCACAGACAAGTCAAAATTTCGATTGGGCATGTGTATCCGTGCCTTCACATACATGGCTGGGCATATTATACTTGAGCAAAAAAATTTTATAAAAGGAGGAAAAAAAATCAGAAAATTTTTTATTAAGAATTATTTAAATCAGATATACAAAATTATTAAAAAACTATTTAAATATTATCATTGAAAATTAACTGTACTGATTTCTCTCATGTCCTTTTAATTTCAACAGTATAAAGTATTTATTGTTGATTTTTTTTCTAATATACTGTTTAAATTTATCAAAATTATTTGTCTTGTATACGTTATAATAAAAATCTAATTATTAGTTTTTGAATGTATTTCAGGAATGTTCGCATTAGGAAAGAATATTTTTTAATAAAAACAAAATATGTAATGTTTTGAGTAAATTGTATAAATGTAAGTGTACAAAACATATATAAGTATGTTTGTAAATATTCTTTTTTGTGAATATTTCTAAAATTTAAAAGAATGATTCTTATTTATAATCTTGTTTATTTTAGGTCAACCCCAACAATACTTTAAAAATTGAAGTCTTTGATGAAAATAGATTAGTAAGTATGACATTTTGTATTCAATATTCATAAAGTCACCATGGCCGAGCTTTTCGAGCTATCAGCTATCTGTGACAAAACTTTCTAGCACTAATATCTTTCAGTGAGATACTTTTAATAATGACAAATATATATGTATATATATATGTACAAATATATATGTATGTAAATAAATTGTATTAAAATTTTTTTAATAGAATATGCAATATTTGTTTTATTATAATACTATGGATTATTTTGCTTGTAGGAGAAAAACTCACTAATTATTTCCTTTTTCACATTTTGTTAATCATCATCACATTAAAAAAGAAAAACTAAGTAAAAATTAAGATATCCGTTGCAGTAAATACCAATAAAACAAAAAGATGGACAACAAAATCGAATCTGTTTAATAAGAGGTTACTCAAATGCATGTTTTGTTTCGAGATACGGCTTTTGTAATAAACATCATATTAAGAATACCGAACTTTAAAAAACATGCAAATATCAATAATCTGTTGCAGTAACTACCGAAAAAAAGATTGACGACAAAATCACAGGAATCGGACTTTTTAATAAGATATTACTCAAATGCATGTTTTGTTTTGAGATTCAGTTTTTGTAATAAATATATTTAGAATATCGGACTTTAAAAGCTGCACGAAAATCAATATCAATAACTGTCAAACTATGGATTTATGAAACCAAAATTTTTTACTTTCCAAAAGAAAAAATTTTCTGATAAACTATGTAACTTTCTGCAACAATGTTGCTGTGTCGCCGCAATTCTGCCATGGGGGCATTAGCCTATATTTTTACTTATATATACAGGGCTTAATCCAGGGCGATTTTGGTACCGTTTTTCGGTACCTTCACAAAATTAAAAAAAAATAAATCGGTACCTTCACAAAAAAAACGCATCTTCACGAATATAAAAAAAAAAGTTAGAAGGAATTAAAGTTCTGAATAGTTTTCCGAGCGGTTCACGGAAAAGTGGATTCACAGTGAACGCCGTATGGTACGCCATCGGACGGCATTCCGCGCAACCACACTAGCTCAAAAACAGGCTTGATATGCTGACGTCACTTCTCCTAAATACGCCATTCAATCGGAGTGAGTGGTAAAGTTTTTATACTTGGCAACCGGCTAAATTGAGCCAGCGCGTAAACAACTCAACTCATTTTCCCAGGCGACAAGTGTTTTTGTTATGATTTAGCTCAAAATGTGTTCCATTCGTTTTTTATAATGAAGCGAGGAAGGAATTTAAGTGGAGCGGGTGGCTCACGAAATAGCGATTACTACATGAAGCGTTTATGCACGATCGATAGCATAGGAACGCAATCAATAAAAACATTTTTTCCGTCTGAAAAAACTGAGGAGAAACTGTCACAACAGTCGCCGTNCACAGTATGTTTTTTATAGTATTGTACTTTTTGTATACATATGTAGTTTTTTTTTAGCAATACTTAATTTTCACAAAAATAAAAAAAAAATTCACAAAAATAGGTACTAGGATTGAAAACCTGGATTAAGCCCTGATATATCATAAGGTTTTAAGTTTAAACCTATATTGATATTATAGCAACCTGTTTTTAAAATTTTGATTTATCTAGTGTAAATACATATATATTTTATGTAGCATTTCTTTTTATACATTTCAGTCTTTATTTGTTATTCTTTGTTTAGTTTTTAACATTTTTCACTTGTGATTGTATTTAATTAATTTATTTTTCTTCTTTTTTTGTATGATTTGTTTGTTCTAAAATTTTTAAGAAATATTATTTTAAGTTATTTAAGAATTCTAAGAAGCAATGTGAAACATCACATTTTTATGTAATCATGTGACAAAAATATAATCATAATCTTAAAAAATTAATAATAAATACATTTTGAAGGATTGGTCCGTCATGCTAATGCATTAAGAGTGTGTGTTAGCACTTGGTAAAGTTAAGCTTTCGGCATCGCAATGCATCGTCACTCTATCATCGCAATATTTCAATACATCACGCTGTTTCCTTATACTAATATTTTGCATTCGGTATTGTATAATGTCGAATTCTTTTACTTTTTGATTAATAAATTGAGGCAATTATATTCTTGTAGTTAACTCAATCCTTAGTTATCTTACAAAAAGTGCTATAACAGGGTTCCCACGGCCCTTAAAAGTCCTTAAAAACTGCTTAATTTTTATTTTGGAAAATAAGAGCCCTTAAAAGTACTTAATTTTGGTATAAGGTTTTTAAAAGTTCTTAATTTTTTAGCATCACTAAGGATAAGTAGAATGTTACATAAAAATTTAAATCTACTCAACTAAAAGATCCTTAGATTTTAATGATAATTTTATTCAGTTAACATTGCAACTTAATATACTGTTTTTTAATTTTTGTTCAATTTTAAAATTATGTTTTTCACCAGAATGTTTAGTAACATTATGTAAAGTTAATTCATAATAACATGTTTGGCTGGAAATAATTTGTTAAAGTTCATCATAAAAGTAATTATAACACGTTTGCTGCTCTAGTAGCGAGATATAAAAACTTCCTGTAATAATTTTTCAATGTTTTTGCCAATTTTCTTTATTTACTTTTTTTTTTAGTATAAACGAAAAAAATTGCAAATCTTAATTTCTGCACACTTAATTTTACAATTCAATTTCAATGAAATCATTAAAAATGGAATACAGATTAGTTTCATATGTTAACTTTTATAATCTAAATGACATTAACTTTTAACAATCTGAAATTTTTTTCTTCAAAAAAAAAAAACCGACCCGGGTTTGCCAAAATTAGCCTGGTACTTTTTTGCCGAGCCCTGTTAATGAATACAATTATATCAGTGTGTACATTATAATAAAATTATTTATTATTAATGTTTTTTTATTGATGTTTTTAGAAGGGTAAATAATTGGCACTGTCACTGCTTGCTTAAGTCCTTAATTTTTCAAAAAGTGCTTAATTTTTTCAATAAAAAGTCCTTAAAAGTGCTTAATTTTTACTTTGTTAAAAGAGTGGGAACCCTGTATAAATTTCTCTAGTTATCAAAGAATTGTATGTAAAAAAAAAATAAATCACAGCAGTGACATGATACATTGAAAATAAAAAATTTAACAGTTACGATTCAACGTTTTACTTGTACTTTTATTTATGCAAGAATGCTCAGTTGTGTTGAATGAAGCCGAATTTTGATGCTTAAAGCGTTGAGATTTCTCAGTAATCTTTATATTTGCTTGAATGTGCCATTCCCTGTACCTACACGGATTATACATGCCTCTTTTATGAGTAGCCTATAATGTCTTTGTATTTCATTTAATCGACAATTGATAAAAAATAAAAATCCCAACCAGCAAAACTGTTCTTCCATAAACAGTTTGAATTTGCATTCAGGTTGTCTGGTTATCAGAGCAAGAGAGCATTTACAGAGAATCAAAATTGTAATGACATGTCTTAGAATTATCCTCTGAAATGTTTCCCTAACTGTTGTGAATAGCTTATTGTGCTACTCTAGTGCAGTGTAAATAAAGTAGAAAAAGCGTGGTCCCCGAACACTCTAAACAAGTCCAACTTTTTTTCTCCTCTTTAAATATGATCCATATGAAGTTATGAATGATAATAATATATTTTTTTACCTCAAGTATCAGGGAATAATTTGTTTCAGTATAGGTGTTATTTTGCTGTTGCTACTTAAGAAATTTTAAATAGTGCAATTTTATTCATTTTACCCATCATATTGGATCTATATGTGATTCAGTGATCATACTTTTTCTACAATATCGCATCTTAGATCTCGATTACGTAGTATCGAATTATCAATTCTTATCAAACATTTTTATAGACTTGATAAATTTCCTTTCAAAATGGGTCGGAGTTTTGGACATCCTAAACTGGTTTAGGACAGGATATTTGGGTTTTACTGTCCTAAAATGACTGAAACTGTCTTAAAGTGTCCAAAACTTTTAAAATTGGTAAAAGATAAACATTTTATATGTATAACCATTGTACACATAATAATTACATATATTAATAAATACTTGATACATTTCATACAATTTGCTTTAACTTATTAAAGAAAAATAATATAATAAGAAAAGATTTATAACTTACGAAGCTTCACAATTCATTGAACAACAAAAAATATGAATAAATATGCTCTTTATACTGATAAATTATTTTTTTGCATAAGGATAAATAATGCAATGTTTAAAATAATGATAAACTGTTTTTAATAAAACAAAAACTTGTCTTCATTTTGTTTCTTGTTCAAAAATTAACCTAATATTTTTTTCCAATATTTCTTTAAAAATTGTGATAGAATTTGTATAAAAGAATTTTGGAGAGAGGGGTTTTTGCACAGGACAGTTTAAACCATAGATTAATCCATTCTGTCCTAAACCTCTGTGTCAAATATGCATGGATATTGCGTAAAGATATTAAAATAAATTGTTTTTTTGTAGACTCGGGATGATTTCCTGGGATTGGTAGAACTCCCGCTTAAATACATTCCAAGTGAAAGACCTGGCCGGACCATCACCACAAAGTTTTACATATTGAGGCCTAGAAGGTAACTATATTCTTCATAGGATTCTAAGACTATGCAGTCAATAATTATTCCTCAGGGGAATGAGAGTTATTTTGCTGTTATTATCAGGCTAAGCTTTAGTTGAATGAATCTTTAATTGTGTTTTGAAAATATGAATCCAGACTGTTTAGTTTCTTATCAGTGACGATCTTTGCAATTGATAAATGGTGTTCATAATTAAAGACAATTCTTTTTTAAATAGTTAAAATAGTAATTATCATTAAAATCATAGTTCATTGTATAGTTTGTCTAAGCTGAGAACTCCTCCATCCACAATGTCTGAGGCCGTCTGATGCTATGGACAGGGTATCCGCACACCTGGAAAGTCATGAAAAATCATGGAAAGTCATGAATTTCGGTATTGAACAAAATTTGTCAAGAAATTTCATGATTTTTACTGTATTTTTTTTTAAAAAAAAATCATGGAAAGTCATGGATTTAGGTCTCTGAAAAATCTAATTTTTAAAATAGAATCTCCCTCCCCCCAATTTCATCTTGTTCCAAATATCTGAATTTCTAACAAAATCATATTTTATTTGAATATAAAATGATTTTATCATGTTCTTTAAAAATTATGGTGCTCTTTCAAAAAATGAAAGAAAAAATATAATTTCTAGAGTGAATTATCCTTTAAAATCTCTTCTGTGATTTACGAATTTTTTTTATTTTTATTTTTTTTAATTTTATCAATTTAAAATTCTAGTTGAAGCAAACCAGTTATTGGCGAATTTTTTTAATTCCGAAATGAACAGAAAAATCAGGAGTATTTCTTTCCTTTCTGATGAACAAGAAAAGTATATAATTCTGCAGAAAAAAAATTTTTTTGCTTTTGTATTTTTTTCAGCTATTTTATTGTTTCAACTCTTTCTTTACTCTGTTTTTTAAATTTAAAATCTAAATATGAAGATGCAGAGTATAGCAGTTTTGGTTATACCTATAATTTCAATTAATGTTATTATAATGCTTTTTTTAATTTATTGTTGCATTTTTGTCCGAGAAAATAGTAACTTTGTTAAGTCATGAAAAACTCTTGGAAATAGTCATGGAAAATCATGAAAAGTCATGAATTTGAAAATCTAAAATGTAGCAGATACCCTGTATGAAAACAAGAACGGCGCATTTGAGGAAGGGTAGCTTCACAATAGACAGAAGAAAGAAATTCCCTTTCTCTCGCCGAGCTGAGCCAAAACACTGACCTTGCACCCCTACTTGAAATAGTCATACCTTGTTACCATAGCATAGCTGCCTACCCTTCTGCATTTTTACTTATTTTAGCTATTTGTTACACGCTGAAGATAAAATCTTCCGCCATTTTACTCGTCCGCCCGATACCTAGCATTTTCTTTAAATCAGACGTCGATGCTCCTCTAGTAATGGCCTTAGAAAGCTCGCTTGCGGTGATCCTCCCTTTCCTTCCATTTACGTCACATCGTTCAATGTGACATAATGGATTTCTCCTCTCTTCTACCAATGAGAGAAGGAATTCAGCTTCTGTTGTGAGAGCGCTTCCCGTTATCACGTGACTTCCTGTTTGCTGGCACGAAAGCAAACGTTAAAAGAAAATGGCTTGTGTAAAAGCAAAACAACAATTGGTTTATGGCAATATTTATTTACATTTACTTATTAGATTAATCTTGTTAATTTATTATGGCTGAACGAAAACAATACAAACAAGCCTT
Organism: Parasteatoda tepidariorum; assembly: GCF_043381705.1. NCBI lineage: Eukaryota > Metazoa > Arthropoda > Arachnida > Araneae > Theridiidae > Parasteatoda > Parasteatoda tepidariorum. The sequence continues at coordinate 1,580,130 of NC_092208.1, read as the reverse complement.
TAAGGAGTCTTATTCTCTTGAATTTCCATTTATTTCTAGATCGAGGAGTGCATGATGTACGCTTCAATGTATGTTAAAATTACTAGCATAGTGCATGGTGGTAAAACTGATATAGTCGGACACATAAAATCGACAAAACACCGGAAGAACAAAAAAAATTTTAATGTAATTCTTTCTTCATAATTTCTATTAAGTTTATATATAGTGCCAGGGGTCTGTCTAGGTCTTTCTGAGAGGTACCTATTTTGTGAAAATTTAGACATCATTTGTGAAAAATTATGTTTAAAAATCAACACAAAAATATGGATTTATCATTTCTTAAGGGATACAAAAATAAAATTTTAAGAAAAAGTATTTTGTGAAACTTCCATTTTTCCTAAAGTTGAATTTGTGAAACTACCGTTTTACCTAAAATTAATTTGTGGAGGTACCGCTAAATGGTAGTAAATTCGGCCTGGACAGACCCCTGAGTGCATACTATTATATTTTAATTAAACTAATGTTAATATAAGTCTTAAAATATGACATATTTCCCTTTAATCAAGAATATTGTACCATCAAGTAACTAGTCATTAGTTTTCTTTTTTTCTTTTTAAAAAAAAGTTGAGTATTGCTTCTTTATGCTCACATAGTGGATTTATAAATAAATGGTTAATTAAAATCTGCTTCTTTTATAAATTTATTGGTAATTAGTATGCAGTTACGAATCTTCTGCATTTTTTTTGCCTATCTTTTGCGTTTTTATAACTGGAGGTTGGCAGCTATGCCACAGTCACCACTATAGGTCCAGACGAATGTCTGGGGGAGTTCTTATTTTAGACAAACTATAATGAATTTTGTACATAGTTATTTTAATTTGTGCTTTTTAAATTGCTATATATATGTTTCTTACATTTCAATTTTTAAGTATAGTTTATTTTGATGCTTATAAAGCAAAAGTGTTTTTGTTTTTATAGTACAAAATCGAGAGTGAAAGGCCACCTAGAAATATACCATGCATATACCCCAGGATCCCAAGATGAAGAAGATAACACCAGTCAACAAGAAAGTGAAGTAAGTATTAACTTTATGATGGAAGACAGGTTTTTTTTTTTTTAAATGTCCAACCGGTGTTGAACAGCCCTGTTTTTGGGTTTACGACTACTAACGTTCAGTTCCGTGGCCTTGTACTTTTGAACCTAATCCAGAAGACAAGGGAACTTCTGAATCAAGTATTGAGAGAAATTTGCCTTCTTGGAGGATTTTAATGGAACAGAGTGCGTGGCGTTTTTAAAAAGTGCTTGAAGGTGCTTTTTTCATTGGGTGTTTTTAAAAAGTGCCTAATTTTTCCTTTTTCAAAATGAGATTTTTCCTTTACCATGTTGATTTTTGCTACGAATTGTGCAAAAAGACACGGTTCACATTGTTCTATTCAACTTTTTCACAATTAATTGAACCCCAATCTATTTTGGCGTATTGTCAGTTCCTTAGCGTATGAAAGCGCCATTTGTTTTACATGATTCAAAATGTCATGATTTTTGACAATTGTCAAGAACAATATCAAAAGTTTTTTTTTTGGGGGGGGGGTCATGACGGTTAAAACCATCAACTGTCAAAAACTTTCCAACCCTGCCTGATTATATTTTTTTAAAGTGCTTAAAAATATTTTTTGAGTATTTGAAAAGTGCTTATTTTTGGTTGAATAATTTGGCTACGCACCCTGTGGAACTAACCCGCATTTGCGTTACATGGGGAGGAAAACTGCAAAATCCTCCCACTGTTAACCTAACAGCAAGAGGACTCTCACACGTGATCCGCCTACCATCTAGGATGTTTTACGTCAGCACTGTGGTCGGTCCAAGCTGGATGTGGAATTGGTATCGACGAGCCGTCACGGGGATTCGAACCCGGTTCACTTCATCAAAAGGCAAACGCTCTGTCTCTCGAGCCATCACGGCTCGCAGAGTTTGCTTGGAAGAAACATATTTTATACAGAACACTGGAAAAAACAGAAGAAACTGGACAAAGTGGAGTAAACCAAAATGGCAAATGAGTTTTGTGGTCTGAGTTCAGCAATAAACTCAAATATAAGCAAATTAAATTGAATATAGCTTATATTTAAACAAATTAAATTTAATATATTTTATGTTTAAACAAGGTTAATTTAATATTGTAATAGAAAATTAAAAAATTTTGACATTTAATTAAAAATTAGAGATAAAAAAAGGTTAGTTTTTATTTATGTAGCTTTTTGAGAATTCTTAAATCTATATCTTATTATTTAAGAGTCGGTTTGAGTATTTATACTTAGCAGTATTGGATTATAAAAAGTAGTTTTCTATTTAAGGTGTGTGTTTGCAACTCTGAAGACCGTTGATTCACGTACTTCTGCAGGTCAATAATTTGTATTCCTACAAAGTTTTCTCTGAGTTTCACTGTTCTAAGATTTAAATTGCATTACTTGCACAAAATCTGAGCTCTAATTCGTGTGATAATGACTTTACCATACTTAGATTTGTTAGAGAGTTCGGATAAACTTCAATAAAACAAGACTGAAAAAAAGAAGCTCAGCTAATAAGTTTGGCTGAAATTAATGAACTACTACGGCTAACACAAAAAAGTATAAAATTAGTAATTTAAAATGCAATTCTGAAATGGCAAAAATTTAAAAGATTGTTCTCTAGAAAAAATGGTATTTTCTCTCTCTTTTTTTTTAAAAAAAATAAATAAATAAAATTATAGTTCCTTATAACTATTGTTAAAAATTTATAAATTCAGATTTGTAACAGAAAAATTATTCAATCCATGTGATATATTTACCCCCTTTTCTATTTCGCTGCAATTAAATTGAACAAATTTTTAATATGCTACTACCACAATGAAGAGGATGCCATACCGCAGAATAGAATTTTCATTGCACAAAGTTTTTAAAGGAAAGCTTAAGTGCAAGGTATCAGATATCTGTGAAGTTATTTAAATTAAGTTACACGAACATCTAAACTGAAATTTGATTCTTTTTCTAAATGAAATTAGGTACTTCTTTAAAGAAACTGTTATTTTACACGAACACTTTCCAGTTTTACAAAATGCGAAAGCTAGCAGAAAAAAAAATTTCAACCTAAGAACAAAAAAATAACTTGTTGCTTTCGAATTATACATTTATTTTAAGTGTATTAAATTTTTTTTTCATTAATAAAATGTATAAATTGAGTGAATGAATTGCAGGCTGGCTGGGAAATGGTGAACGCCGAAGAAGGTGGTATCAATGAGGAGACGCCGTCGACTCCAACTAATGTGCCTGCTCATCCGTCCAATCACTCTCCCCTTCCCCCGGGCTGGGAGGAGAGACAAGATGCCAATGGCCGAACATACTATGTCAATCATGCTGCAAGAACAACACAATGGGAGAGACCGACAGGGTAAGTATGCCACCTTCTAAGGTGGCGTGCACCCATTCCAAGCACAATATTAGCGTACCGGCCAAGTCTAAAGTTTTTTTACAACTATCTTCTGTTTTTTTTTTATGACTATCTTCTGTTTACCCGGATATTCTCAAATTTCTCAATATTTATTAAAGAATTTAAAAAGGATTGCCACAGTCAACTAAAATGCCTTTTATTTGCAACTATTTTCGACCTGAGGCGACTATGGCAGCCTTTTTTTGCCTCAAGAGGCTAAAAATACAACTACGTATTTTCAGGAAAATGAGACTTTACTGTGCTCCTAGCAATTTTTTTTTTTTTTTGTGCATAAATTGGGTTGACAACCTGTGGCCTGCAATAGCTCCTGAACACAAAATAAAAAATGTTGAATTACAAATTTGAGCCATCACTTATTAATGCTCTCAATTTGAACAGATTCCATTGTATATCTATTTTGTTTTTCGGTCCTCTTTTCTACGGTCATTGCAACAAAATTCTGTATGATTTTAGAAAACCCAATTTTTAATGCAAAATTACGATGCGTGAATTTCAAATCTGAATAATCACTTTTCACTATATATTTGTGTATATAGTGAAAATATGTATATATATAGTAATCACTTTTCACTATATATTTGCCAAATCGATTCTTTGTTAAACTAAAAAAATTTTAGAAAAAGTATAGTTTTTTTTTTTTTCAGAGGTCGCATTCCCCCTAAAATTCCTAAAAGTATGTGCAAACCCTAAAATTCCTAAAAATCTGATAAAATTTTGTTGGTGTTCCTAAAAAATTAGAGTTATAATATAAATATAAATAAAAAAGCAATAATCTAAAATATAAGAATTTTACTACATTAATTAAAACTGTTTTAATTTTGCCACATGGGAATTCTGATCCTGAGAGAGGTTTTTCAATAAATAAAGCAATGCTTAATGTGAGTCACCATGAGAATACTATTATGTCTCTTAGACTAATCAAAGATACCATTCGAAATTATGGAGGAGTGTTGAAGATCACCACAACACTATTGAGGGCAGTAAAAGAATCTCACAAATCATATCAAGAATATGTTAGAAAAATGATCATAATTAATTTGTTTTTCTCTAACTTCTAATATAAATTGCTGATTTGAAATCTAATATTATCACACAATAGTTTTTCTTAATAAAGTAAGGTAAAGGGTAATAAAAAAGTTTTGATTAAGAAGGTAAAAATTAAATAAAAATCCAAGTTGGTGTTAATTAATTTTTTCTCTTGATTTATTCTCACTTTTGCCTGTTCCTGAATTATGCACTTAATTTCTGATAGGTAATATGTAAAGTTGAAATTTCATTTTTACACTTTAGAGATTTCATTCTTGACTTAACAAATTTCAGAGCTTTATTTTATGGCTTGAAATTATTTATGATATGTGTGGATGAATTGTAATAATTTTCCGTTATGTAATAAACTACCGTGTGATCTGTTTCTATCCTAGCAAAATCATATATTACCCCTAAAATTTACCTAAAATTTTTTGAAGAAAGTTCCTAAAATTACCCTAAAATTTTAAAAAACTTTGCTGCTACCCCTGTTTTTTTAATAAAATTTTTTTTTTAATGTTTTCTAGTAATTAAAAGTATTTCATTTTCTGCAAGTGTAAAAATTTTTTTGATATAAAAATTTTGTGCTAGAACACTAATGTTTATATAAAAAATATATTTGCCACCAACATGAATCATTGTACAGTGAAACCTGTGTATAACGATACTGTCTATAACGATAAACCTGTCTATAGCGATATTTCCTTGAGGTCCCGGTGAAATTCCTATTTACTCAATGTATTTTTAACCTGTTTATAGCGATAACCACTTTTCAGTTAAACATGTCTACAACGATAATTTTTCCTCTTTTGATAGTTGATAGTTCTATTCCGATTTTTCTACCGTTGGAAAACGACTCCCCATCGAGCCTAAATGTGAGATAACAAAATGTTTTGTTTTTTTTTCATCTCCTTTGTATGTAATATTCTTTCGTTGTTTCTGAGAAAAAAAGCCACTTTTAGGGGAAATTAGAGCAGTAGAAATGGGTGAAGGGGTATTGTAGGAGGGAGAGAGCTTCGTCAGAAAAACGGGTTACTCGATGTATTTTTAACCTGTTTATAGGGATAACCACTTTTCAGTTAAACATGTCTACAACGATAATTTTTCCTCTTTTGATAGTTGATAGTTCTATTCCGATTTGGAAAATAACTCCCCATCGAGCCTAAATGTGAGATAACAAAATGTTTTTTTTTTCATCTCCTTTGTATGTAATATTCTTTCGTTGTTTCTGAGAAAAAAAAGCCACTTTTAGGGGAAATTAGAGCAGTAGAAATGGGTGAAGGGGTATTGTAGGAGGGAGAGAGCTTCGTCAGAAAAACGGGAGACACCCGAATTTCACCCGAGAATGCCATATTGCTAATTAACACTTTGCAAGATTTTGTTGCAACATTACCAAATGTAACTGATGTTCATTTGAATTCATTAGATGGACTGAAATCTATGTGCATGGAAATGGCAATTGCTTCCAAAAATAAGCATACAAAACTAACCGATTATTTTTCTAAATAATTTCTGTTTTGATTCATAAAATTGTAAGTAAATTTTTCTTGTGTGCTGTTTCATAATTCTAAGTAAAATTTTCATTTGGAGCCTATAAAAGAAATTTCATTTATCATTAGTTTTAAACGTATACTTTTAAATTTCAAACCTGTCTATAACAATAACCTGCCTATAACAATATTTTATTTAGGTCCCTGCAGTATCGTTATAGACAGGTTTTACTGTATATGACAATGAAATCATTTAATAAAATTTTAGTCGTATTTTTGTTCCAATTTAGGCAACTATTTTCAACTATTTTCAGCTACTAAAAGCAACTATATTGTTTATTTTTTTCTGTGGCAACCCTGAAAAAATAATAAAAATATGCTTATAAAATATCTGCTGATGGCAAAAATAATTATCTTATTCCTCAACAGATGGTACCATAGCCAGTACTGATGTTGAATATTAATAATTCAAGTAATTAAAAATAATAGTTAAAAAAAATCTTCTTAAGATTAAGATTTATATACATATATTTTACTTTGCTAAATGTAAGTGCTTATATTATTTCCAATCTTGAATTTCTCATTCTGACTTACTTATTTTATTTATCCGTTATTTTATTAATCCAATGTTGGCAGGTATGTATTAGTCCTTTGGATTGTAATCTCAGTTGTTATTCTGAAGGAAAAAGGTTTCGAAATAGATTCCCTTTGTTACGTTATACAAAGCTGGATTTTCAGCTGTAGCTATTTTAAAGTCCCTCAAATGTTATTATTATCACATTTTAACTTGAAATTTTAATAAACTCTGGAAAAATATTGCTACTTATATTATTGTTTGCAGCAGGCTTCGCTCTCCTCTAACTTAGAGGCTGTTCAACATGGTGCGTAGCATTTTTGAAAAGTGCTTAAAGGTGCTTATTTTCGATTTTCGTTTTTTAAAAGCCCTTAAGGGTGCTTTTTACATTAGGGTGATTTTAAAAAGTGCTTAATTTGTCCCTTTTTGAAAAGGATATCCCCCCCCAGCTCGATTTTCGAAACACAATATGCAAAAGCGCTGTTTTTCACATGGTTCGATTCAACATTTTCACAATTCATTCAAACAGAGTCCAATTTGCCTGACCATCGGTCCGTAGCGTATGAAAGCGCCAATCATTTTACATGTTTAATGTAATAATTACCAGTCCGCGTGTGCGTCTACTGAACTGGGTTCGGTGAGATTATTGCACTCTCTTGTTGTGCAACTTGTTGCATTTTGCAAGGTATTCTCAATTTCAGTTTTCATTTTCCACCCTCTGATAACGAACCGAAAAATCTCTGGATAATTTTATAACGGCTAATATAATCACGAAAAAAGTTTTTTGTCAGAAACTAGTTATTTTCTCATGATCTTGTATATTCTTTGAAAATTACTATTTTGTATTTTGTTAATGTGCTTAGAAATATTTTTTGAGTGCTTAAAAAGAACTTAAAAGGTGCTTATTTTTTGTTGAAAGATTTGGCTACTGTTTAAGTTTTAACAAACTCTAGAAAAATATTACTACTTACCATATTAATGTTTGCTGCAGGCGTTGCTCTCCTTTAACTTAGGGGCTGTTCAAATATTGCGTAAGCTTTTATTAAAGAGTTAGAGGTTGTGGCCTGTGTAGAATTAAGTAGTGTATACCCTTTAAAATTATGCTAATTTAAATTGTGTAAATGTTTATACTTCTGTATTTTTGAGCATTTGATTACTGATATAGTTATATGAATATGATGTTATATGTATTCTAATAATAATACTAACTGATTAGTTATATGAATTCTAATATAATACTTGTGGCGTAACTACCACTACAAAAGTTTAACATCATTCACTAGTATATAAAGCATGCTAACTTGATTCTATCACGAGGTACCTCGTGATAGAATCAAGTCACCTTGATTCTATCAATCACCTTGAATCAATCACCAAGAATCAATCACCTTGATTCTATCACGTCCGGGTCACCAGTGTGGGGGGCGGAGTTATCGACCATGCCAACCGTCATCTATCAAAAGGTACCTCGTGNATGTATTCTAATTAAAATACTAACTGATTAGTTATATGAATTCTAATATAATACTAACTGATTAGTTATATAAATTCTAATAAAATACTAACTGATTAGTTATATGAATTCTAATATAATACTAACTGATTAGTTATATAAATTCTAATAAAATACTAACTGATTAGTTATATGAATTCTAATATAATACTAACTGATTAGTTATATGAATTCTACTGTAATACTAACTGATGTAAACAAACTTATTCAGTTCTACCCATGTTGTGGAAGAGGCTCAACAGAGGAGTATAGAATCAGCACAAGAATTTCGTCGGCGTGTTCACATTAGTGTAGACCACAGTGATGATTCAGCACCTTCAGAAGTAGATCATCCGAGGGATAACACAGAAATTATAAGAAATGTAAGTTTCACATCCTAATCTTTCAATCTGACTAGAAATACTAAGTTTCCACATGGTGCTTAGTGTTTTTAAAAAGTGCTTAAAAGTGCATATTTTCGTTTTTTAAAAGCCCTTAAAGGTGCTTTTTTCATGGGATATTTTTAAAAAGTGTTTAATTTTCCCTTTATCAAAATTAGATTTTTCCTTTACTATGTTGATTTTTGCTTCAAATTATGCCAAAAGACACAGTTTACATTGTTCTATTCAACGTTTTCACAATTCATTCAACCCCAATCTATTTTGGCATATTGTCTGTCCGTGGCGTATAAAAACGCCATTCGTTATACATGATTCAAAATTTCTGAACAATGCCGATTCAAAAAAATGGCAAAAGGATTTTTTTACATGACGGTTAAAGCAAGATAAAACTGTCAATTGTCAGAAAACTTTCTAACTTTGCCTAGTTATGGTATTTTTTTAAAGTGCTTGAAAATATTTTTTGAGTGCTTGAAAAGTGCTTATTTTTTGTTGAATAATTTGGCTCAGTGGTGCGACAGCCCATAGAGAGCCAAGACCTTCTGTGTTCATCTCAGTTTTCTTGACTTTGAGCTCTTGGGGGGGGGTGCAGGAGCAGATGTTCCTGTCGGGTGGTCAGCCGATCGTCAAATCCCTAGTGTTATGCCCTGAAGCATTTTGACTTTTCTTAATTCTATCCAATTTACTGTTCACTATTTTTAGTATTAATGCAAATTCAATTTTTTAAAAATATAAATCATAAGTATTTTTTTGGAAGTGGGATCGATTTTTTAATTTTTAAGATTGTCTTTTTTGAAAGTTTAACACTAAATTATTTTATTTAATTAAATCGAATATCACAGAGCTGAAATTGCATAGACATATTTATTTAATTAATAAATAAACTCAGCGAACTAAAAAAAAAATTATAATTTAATTATATAAAATATTTATTTTCTTAAAATACAAGTTTTTGTATGTTTTGTAATATTATTAGTCATTGTAATATTTCAGTTATTTTTAAAATTTACCAATAGTTAGTCATGTGTGAAACACTAGGGAAAATCGTGCAATGCGCTGCATGACACAGATCGCAATGAAACAGTATTAAACTTAAAATCTATTGTAGACCTTCATTTACAATGCATCAGAACATTTTAACAATAAAACTATTTTTATGACAATTTATTAAGTGCAAATTGCAAAATTCATATTCATTCTTTGTTTTAATGAATTATGAAACAAAGAAGTTAAACAAAATGTTCCCCAAGAATTACGATTTTTCCAAATCACTTGAAAAAGCCTATTGATTTCTAATTTGATTTACGGCTCTATATAAGGAGAAATATTTAATTTAAATTTACACAAGGAAAGTTTTCCATAAACTTTCGTAGTTTTGGTGATATTATTTGTACATGACATGATTTATTTATGTTTAACAGACTTTTTTTCTATTACCGAAGACATATATTTTTCTCCACCTCTATTCAAGATGATAGATTAAAAAAATATTTTAAATAAAATGCTTTATACAATTTTCTTGTACCAACCTACACTTTCTGAGAAAAAAACAACATACTGATCTGGAAATTTTGAAACCTGATTAAAGTGACCACCCTGATTAAGATTATATTATGTTTCAACAATATATGCATTATAGTTTTATTAATATAAATGAATATTTCAGATGCTGGAAGCCCAAAGAGTGGATCCCAGTAGTAGGCGTCATTCTATGGTAAACTCTTTTATTTATTTTTCTTACTCTTCTCTATTAATATTCCATATCTGCCAACTGTCCAGGATTTTTGCGGATTTGTTCCTAATTTTTAAATCAAAAATTAAATCAAAAAATCCGAAGTTTCGTAAAATTGCAGTATTTTTGCTTTTAAACCAATCCCTTGTTCTGATCGTCACAACCATGCTTCCTGTGATTATTGTGCAGAAGTAATTTTTAGTAGCTTTTTATTGGGAAATACTATTCTAATAGCTGTAGCTGATCATTTCACTAAATTGAATCTTAAACAACTACAGTACAGAAGCCGTTATCTGGAAAACCAAAAAACCGGAACAAAATTCGATAAATTTTCTCGCCATTTAAAAAAAAAATATATTTTTTTTCCTCATAAGATTTTATGATTTTTCTTTCTTTTTTTAAAGATGTTTACCTTACCATCATTTTGGAAATAATCATTAGTGTATTACTTCATCGTTTTTTCTTATTTTTAAGATTATTTCCAATTTTTTTTTTTTTAATTTGGGTTTAATAAAAAAAAAAGGCTTTTTGTAGCGATTCAGAAAACCGGAAAAATCAGTTATCCGGAATAGCGATAGTTCCGGATAATCGGTTCCCTACTGTATTATTATTTTTTTTAAAAAATTTTTGTAGTATTTAAACATTTAAATCAGAAATATTTGTTTATGATGTAGTTTAATATTTACCTGTGTTTTATAATTTGGTTGTAATTCATTTACGTCACACTAGAGCTGTACAATGGGCTATTGGCAACGGTCTGGGAAACATCCCTGAGGATGATCCGAAGACATGCCATCACAATATTGATCTCTGCATCGGTGTTATGATTTGGAGAAGAATAATTATACATTTTATAGTTGTTTTTTTTAACTACTATACCGGTATTCCTAATTATAAAATGTTTATCTTATAAATTTCCCACAAACGATAGTGTTTATAATTTTTTTCACTAATTTTCATAAGGTATTTAAACATATGTCTACTAATGTTATTATTTAATAATTAAATTTTTGTCTTACTCTCGTAATTGGTGCATATAATTTTGTCGCATATAGTGTTCCTAATTTTTTATTCCTATGGTTGGCAGCTATGATATTCAGTGGTGTAAATAACTCCCAATTTTTCGTTCTCATTTCACAGGGAGAATGGGGAAACACAGGGAATTGTAAAGTCATCTGAAATAACAGGGAAAAGGCAAGGATTTTTGATTTTTTTCTTCTTTACAAACTGGGAAAATACAAGGAATTCTGTTTCTTATTTTCGTCTTTTAAGTATTGGTGACCACTCAATGTGTAATCTATGGGATATTTAAGGATGATATTCAAACTATTTTATTTACTACAACGTTATTGAATCTCTTTCTTTTTTCAGCAATTAAAACTAGTATAATTAGCCCAACATAGCTCACAGAAGAGCACAGTAATTGTGTTTCCTCTTAATATGTTCCCAATGATGCGTGCAGAGAAAACACAGGGAATTTTTTTTCCTTCCAGATTTGAGGTGCAACCCTGTTTACTCTTTCTCTAGTTATTAGCAAACAAAGTACAATACCTAAAATATAAAAACAGATTACATTAATAATTTTTGAGCTAATAATTGAATGTTTTACTAAGATTCAATCTTAATGATTTGAAGGAGTAATGTTAATGCTAAAATATTTGTGCAGTTAATATATTTCACACAAAAATTGAAGGAAGACTATTTTCTTATCTATCATGCTTTATTTTGTTCTAATATTAATAATAATTAATATTAAAATATTATTAATATTAGAACATTATTAATAATAATTACTAATAATAATTAGTGAGAGTAATTAAACTTGAATTACTCTCACTAGAGTCAAAGTTTAAAGCAATAACTGCTGCAATGCCTGTAAGCATAATTTAAAGAGTAGTTTTTATATATATTTAAGGTAGACACCTCTGGGAAAACTTAAAAAAATGTTTCAGACTATTTTCTTATCTTTCATGCTTTATTTTGTTCTAATATTAATAATAATTAATATTAGAATATTATTAATATTAGAACATTATTAATAATAATTACTAATAATAATTAGTGCGAGTAATTAAACTTGAATTACTCTCACTAAAGTCAAAGTTTAAAGCAATAACTGCTGCAATGCCTGTAAGCATCATTTAAAGAGCAGTTTTTATATATATTTAAGGTAGACACCACTGGGAAAACTTAAAAAACTGTTTCATGAGATTTTTGGAGATTTTGAATAAGTTTTTGATAAGTGCAGATAAGTTTCACATAATTATTTTTGTTTCCAAATACATTTTGGTAAATAAGAATTAATAATAATAATTTCTTTGTCCAAACTTCCTTTCTAACAGTAGCCATCTTAATAGTGTACTTTGCAATGAGTGTTTTTTTTTATTCAAATGTCTGTCTAAGAATCGAGACGGACATGTACCGTGAATATACTGTGTTTTTCTCATACTAATTTCCTTATCTCAAATCTTGTACTGTTGTAGAAACAATTTAAATTTGAAAAAAAATGACTTTACAAAATTTTTTAAATAGCACAAATAAAAATACTTTTAATGAGCAAAATAGTTAAGAGACTGTGATGCCACAATAGGCATTACATATTTCCTTGCCTTTATAATTTTGTTCATTTCTTAAACTTATTTTTAATCATTCTTGATGAAATTTTAATTAAATTAAATCAATTTTTTAATTTTTATTATATTTTATTCTTTTCTTATTGATCAATGTAACGGCTAACTTTTTATTTTAGTACTAGTGTGGACTCATTAATTCAAAAAAATCGAAAATGAAACTCTATTTAAAACTCTTTAATTTTTATTTCTTACTGCTAATATGTTTTAGTTACATGGTTCTACTAATTGTCACAGTCTTTTTGGTGATTTGTTTTCATCAAATTATTTTGAGATTAATATTGATTCCGATAGGTTGGCTTTGTTTTTGTCTGTGTTATCTTTCAATAAATTGCCAACCTTGGGTCTCTTCCTATGCTCCTAACTGTCCGTTGGGAACAAACCAATCATTTTTTTGATTTGGCTTGTGATTAGACAGATCATGGGGGATCCAATGGTCTGTCCTTATTAATATTATTGTTCAAAATGTAGAAAGACTCATTATGGATAAAATATAATTTGTATCTCAAGCTCTAAAAATTCTGCATACAAGTTTTAATATGATTATGATCCAGTTTTCATCTTCAACTGTCATTTTCATCATCCTGTTTTCATCCCTACCTTCAATTGGTCAATTATACCATGCAACTCCAACCATACCTAATTCCATTATTATAGAGACATTCCTCTTTTGTGATGCTGTAAATAATCATGATGCTTATTTTTTGCATTGAAACAAACTACTGAATGTCCCTTAAGGCCTGGTTTCTTAGGACAGGACGCCATCAGCTGGAAATCAGCGCTAACCTCTGATTNTTTAGCCCGTTGCAAGCCTAAGTCGACAGAGTAGTTCAAACCAGGCAAGTTCTGAGGGACTCCCTGCAGGCTGGTCCATGCAAGTTGCTCCAAACGGACGTGTATTCTACATTGATCACAACTCTAAAACAACAACTTGGGTAACAAATCAACACTTTTTGTTTTATTTAACACAAGATCATTTGTTTATTAAAAAAGCGAGAAAAAAAAATATTGTCTCTTAAAAGGTCGTAAATTTTGTGATTTGCTTGTATTTGCCGACAATGTTTAAGTGAGGCCCTAAAATTTTATTTATTTTCAAGCTTTTCTTGAAAAGCGAAATAAATAATCTAACAAAACAAATCACAAATGGAATTCAACAACGAAAGTGAATTACAGGAATGATTCGAATTCGGAGTAAAAGGTGGAAGTCAGAGAAAAATTTTCTAGTTTAGTTTTGAACATTTAAGATTCCTAAAGAATATTCTAATAAAATTTTACAAGACAGATTTAAATATATAAACTTTGGTTTTTACTAAACTGCATCTTTTATTTGAATTCAATCCTAAATTTTGGTTAATACAGTAAAAGTCAAAATTAAGACAAAAACTGAGGGGGGGATGTTGTGACTTCCTTGCATAAGGATGGTAGTGCGTTTGTGATTTGCTTATTTTTGCAAACTAGAGGCATGAAAAGTCCAAAATTTGCCAAAAATACTATTTTCCAATGGCAGTAATCAGTGTGTTGGAAATAGCTCAAAGGCTTTAAGATAAGAAATTTGTCCATTAGTCCAATAGAAACTTGTCTTGAGGGTGCGTTAGAAATAAATTTGTGTGGTTATTTCTCCTTGATTTATTCTAAAATGCATGCAAATAAAAAAAAAAAATTTTTACATTTTTACTATACTTTTAAATTTTTATAAAGGATGTCTTAGGATATTTAGAATCTTGTATTTAAATGATAATTTAAACATGTTTGAGCATTTTTAATTTTGCTGATTCGATGATTTAATGATTTCAATGAACAGTTTGTAATAATGAGTATCCTACTGCTTTTGTAAGCTATGCCTTAAGTATATTCTACATGGTGCGTAGCATTTTTAAAAAGTGCTTAAAGGTGCTTATTTTCGTTTTTCTTGAAAGCCCTTAAAGGTGATTTTTCAGTTGTGTTTTTGAAAAGTGCTTAATTTTCCCTTTTCGAAAATGAGACTTTTTTCCTTTGCCATGTCGATTTTCGCCACATATTATGCAAAAGCGTGGCTTTGAAATTGTTCTATTCAGCGTTTTTGCAACCCATTTCGGATTATCGTCGATTTGTAGCATACGAAAGCTCTAATCATTTTACATGTTTGATGAAATATTTGCGAGTTGGCATGTGCGTATACTGAGCTGGGTTCGGTGAGATTATTTCACTCTCATGTGCATTTTAAAAGACATTCTCAATTTCAAAANTTAAAAGTACTCTATTATACATTTTCCCTCTTTTTTTTGGCAACTTAGATGTTTTTCTATTTTCAGCCTGTTGCAAGCCTAAGTCGACAGAGTAGCTCAAACCAGGCAAGTTCTGAGGGACTCCCTGCAGGCTGGTCCATGCAAGTTGCTCCAAACGGACGTGTATTTTACATTGATCACAACTCTAAAACAACAACTTGGGTAACAAATCAACACTTTTTGTTTTATTTAACACAAGATCATTTGTTTATTAAAAAAATGAACAACAAAATATCGTCTCTTAACAGGCCGTAAATTATGTGATTTGCTTGTATTTGTTGACAATGTTTAAGTGAGGCCCTAAAATTTTATTTATTTTCAAGCTTTTCTTGAAAAGCAAAATAAATAATCTAACAAGAGAAATCACAAATGGAATTCAACAGCTAAAATGAATTACAAGAATGATTCTAATTCGGAGTAAAAGGTGGAAGTCAGGAAAAAATTTTCTAGTTTGGTTTTGAACATGAAAGATTCCTAAAGAATATACTAATAAAATTTAATAAGACAGATTTAAATATATAAGTTTTGGTTTTTACTAAACTGCATCTTTTATTTGAATTCAATCTTAAAATTATAATAAGGATGGTAGTGCGTTTGTGATTTGCTTATTTTTGCAAACTAGAGGCATAGAAAGTCCAAAATTGCCAAAAAATACTATTTCTTTTACTATTTTCCAATGGCAGCAATCAGCGTATTGGAAATAGCTCAAAGGCTTCAAGATAAGAAATTTGTCCATTAATCCAATAGAAACTTGTCTTAAGGGTGCTTTAGAAATATATTTGTGTGGTTATTTCTCCTTGATTTATTCTAAAATACATGCAAATTACAACTTTTTTTAAAATTTTTTACTATACTTATACAGGATGTCTTAGGATCCTTAGAATCTTGTGTTTAAATGATAATTTAAACATGTTTGAGCATTTTTAATTTTGCTGATTCGCTGATTTAATGATTTCTATGAGCAGTTTGTAATAATGAGTATCCTACTGCTTTTGTAAGCTATGCTTTGAGTATCTTTTACATGGTGCTTAGCATTTTTGGTGCTTAAAGGTGCTTATTTTCGTGTTTCTTGAAAGCCCTTAAAGGTGATTTTTTTCAGTTGTGTTTTTGAAAAGTGCTTAATTTTCCCTTTTCGAAAATGAGACTTTTTTCCTTTACCATGTCAATTTTCGCCACATATTATGCAAAAGCGTGGTTTTGAAATTGTTTTATTCAGCGTTTTCACAATCCATTTCGGATTACTGTCAGTTTGTAGCATACGAAAGCTCTAATCATTTTACACGTTTGATGAAATATCTGCGAGTTGGCATGTGCTTCTACTGAGCTGGGTTCGGTGAGATTATTTCACTCTCATGTGCATTCCTCTGCATTTTGAAAGACATTCTCAATTTCAAAATAAATTTTCCACCCTCTGAAATCGAGCCGAAAAATCTAACTTTTTAAGGTAGCTAATATGAACAAGAAAAAAGTTTTTGTCTGAAACTAGTTATTTTATCATTATCTTTGTTAATAAGTCTTTGAAAATTATTTTGCATTTTATTGATGTTTATAGTGCTTAAAAATATTTTTGAGTGCTTTAAAAGTACTTAAAAGGTGCTTATTTTTGTTGAAAGATTTGGCCACGCACCCTGTTCTAATATGATTGAAATAATAAAGAAAGTTTTCATTTTTCAATACAAAAACTACCTGTACGTTAGTTTTTCCCCCTGAATTTTCGGAATATCTTTTGGAGTGCAAATTTATATTATTTCATGTAGAATATTTTAGCTTTTGAAAACTAAAATAGTGTAAGTGATTTATATTATTTTAAATTGGGACCTACTCTTAATAAAAATTTAGAAGTGCTGGGTCCATAGAGGATCTGTAGCTTTCAGTCCAGCGAAATCACTTTCACTTTCTGTTGGTGGTTAAAATTTTCTGTTTGAAAACTTTGTCTGGGTTGCCACAGGCAACTAAAATTTAACTATTTGCAACTATTTTCAGCCTGAGACACCCTTGGTAACTTTTTGTTTGCCTGAGAAGGCTAAAAAGGCAGCTATTTTCAGGAAAAGGAGACTTTTCTGTACTCCTACTTTTTTAGCATAAATTGGATTGCGCAACCTGTAGTTCGTTTGAGCTTCTGAACACACTGAATTATTTATACTTAAAAAATTTTGAATTGCAGGTTTGAGGCATCACTTTTTAATGCGCTCAATTTGCACATATTTTATTATAAGTCTGTCTTGTTTCCCGATCTCCTGTTCAAATGTTATTGCTTCGAAATTCTGCATGATTTTCAATATTGTGATACGATATTACGATGCGTGAATTTCGAATTTGAATAGTCACTTTTTACAATCTATATATGTATATATTCATATTTGCTAAATCTGTTATTGATAAAAGTGAAAAAGTTTTAGAAAAAGTACGTTTTTTTTAATGAAAAAGTATTTAATTTTCTGCAAATATACTAAATTTTTTGATGTAAAAATTTAGTGCTAGAAAACTAACTTTTATATAAAAGTTATCATATTTGCAACCAACTTGACTAAGTTGATCTATTAACTACTATATGACAATTAAGTCATTTAATAAAATTTTAGTCATATTATTGAAAATTTTGAGTTCTTGTTTAGGCAATTATTTTCATGCTTTAGGCTACAAAAGCAACTATCTTGTTAATTTTTTTTTCTGTGGAAACTCTGCTTTCTGTATAAAGGTGTACAATAGTATTATTTCTTTTGCAGGTTGATCCTAGAACAGGTAAACCTAGTGTTTTACCAAACCAGAGCAATGTGCCAAATCGGCCTCGTTTTAGCAGTGTTGATGATCTGGGACCATTGCCTGTAAGTTTTCACTCTTTTATATTTCATAGTATTTTACAAAACTGTCTTGATTTAAATTTTACATATTTATATATTCAGGGGTGGCAAAATGTATGATTTTATTTTTAAATCAAATCAGTTTTTTTTTCTATATAAATTAATTTTTTAAAAAAATTAAGTCAAATTTTATTTTCTTACACTTACCAACCAAAAATCTGATAAAATGTATTAGTATTGCCTACTGTTATTGAAATATTATGAGCTAAATGCTTAGTATTTCTAATTTAAATGATTAAAATGTGAACAAATGTTTGAAATCGGTCAGTATTGTCGGTAGATTGACATTTCGTCAATTGACAAAACACTGTGAGTGTAAGAGCGGTGGACTTCGTTTTAATAGTACACATTACTGAGCGTCAGTTTACTCAAAAGTTAAAATAAATTAACTTTACAGGATGCTTCTAAAATGCAATTTAAAGAAATGGAAAAAAAATCCATTTATTTTTCGAAAAGAAGAAAAAAAAAGACAGTAGTCTTGTGGCAGAACTTTTTTGAGCTATCTGTGACAAAACTCTCAAGCACTAATATCTTTTTGCAAGATACTTTTAATAATAACAAATATCCATGTTACTAATTTGAAATAACAAAAATGTCAATTTCAAAGAAGAAAAAAAACTTTTTGGATAAAATAATATTTTTTTAAAAATTTAATATGTAATATTTTTTCTTTATTCTAATATTATGGGCAATGTTTTTGTATTTTGTAGGGGAAATGGAAACTAATTATTTTTTTTTACATTTTGTAAATCATCATCACATTAAAAAAAAAATCGTGAAATCCGTAATAGTAACTACCAAAAAACAAATGATCGACAACGAAATTATGTAAATCGGACTCTTCAAAAAGAGGTTACTAATTGTGTGTTTTCATTTTGAGATTCAGTTGTTGTAAGAAATAATATCGTATTAAAAATGTCAGATTTTGAAAACTATGTGGAAATCAGTAGTAATAACAGCATAAAAAAAATAGAACCAAAAGTTATTCAGAAAAGAAACCCAAATTTTTTACTTCATTATTCGTTATTCTTCATTATTCTCAATAGAGATTGGAAAATTCATAAGCATTTTTTTCTTCTCTGCATCTTTTGAATATAATTCTGAAGAAAAGATATATATAGTCTTTCGAAATCTTTTGAAACTTTCTGCTGATAAACCAAAATTTTTTACTTCCCAAAGGTAAATTCTTTCTGCAAGAACTTGGTAATGTTCTGCGTAAATGTTGCCGTGTTGCAACGATTCTGCCCCAGGGGACAATAATAAATAGACAGTAAATGTCATGGAACACTTTAATTAATCAAACTACTAAAAAAGTTACTTTATTGTAAAATTTAAGCTTGAATTGACATAATAACTACCATTATTTATACATATCTAATTTTGATTCTTTACAACTGAAATCTATTTAATCTTACACAAATCTTTTCAAATCTGTCTTCACAAATCTAAAACTGTTGTGGTATTGATAATGTTTGCACAATCTAACGTAGCCACTCTATTTACCTATTTCTTTTTCCAAAATAAAAAATTATGAAAATTTTTTTTGTAGTGAAAAAATAATTGCAGTGATACTTGTTTTCTAGGTGCATGTAAGTATCTGATTAAAAGTATTTATCCTGATGTATTTACATATCTTTAAAAGACGTAGACCTAATGTTACATGTAAAGCCACTGTTACCAATTAAAATTGAGAAATAACCACAGATATGGTTCCACATAATACAGTGATTAAATAAATTGAAACCAAAATATGCATCATGAAATAATTTAGTAAAAAATTATATTTTTTAATATTCAATAGGCTTTAAATAATTAAATTTTTTTAAAAATCTAATTTAAGTTTAAAAAACAGTTGTTAAAATATCTAAATTTTGTGGGTTGACTTTAACTGTTTTTTTTTAAAAAAATTTTAACCTTTTTAGGAAGGATGGGAAGAACGTTTCCATACAGATGGTAGAATATTTTTTATTGACCATAGTAAGTGACTTTTTTATATTAAAAATGTCCCAAAATTCATGCATTAATCCCCATTTGTGCAATAAAGTGTTGCCGAAAAAACAGAAGGAAGCACATGGTGCGTAGCGTTTTTAAAAAGTGCTTATTTTCGTTTTTTAAAACCTCTGAAAGGGGCTTTTTTTATTGGGGTTTTTTAAAAAGTGCTACATTTTCCCTTTTCGAAAATGACTTTTTTTTTCTTTACCGTGTCGATTTTCACCACATATTATGCAAAAGCGTGGTTTTCTCATTGTTCTATTCAACGTTTTCACAACTCATTCAAAGACAATGCCTTTCGGCGCACCGTCGATATGAAAGCACCAATCATTACACATGTTTAATGAAATGCTTATGAGTCTGCGTGTGCATTGAGTGACCTGGGTTTGGGTAGATCATTGCACCCTCATCTGCATCTCTGCTGCATTTTGCAAGATATTCTCAATTTCATTTTCCACCCTTTGAAATCGAAACGAAAAATCTTTTGATCTTTTTATGGTGGCTAATAGATTTAAAACAAAAAGAATTCTTTATCAAAAAGTAGTTATTTTATCGTGACCATGCAAAGTTTAAAATATTATGCATTTTGTTAATGTATATGGTGCTTATTTTTTTAAAAACATTTGGCTGTGCATCCTGTAAAAGAGTTCTTTATCAAAAAGTTGTTATTTTATCATGATCATGTAAAGTTTTTGAAAACTAGTTTGCTGCTCTATATAGTGCTTAAAAATATTATTTTATTGTTTTAAAAGTACTTAAAAGGTGCTTATTGTTTGTTGAAAGATTTAGCTATGCACATTGTTTATGCGAAAAGAACAAGCCTTTTTCATTCTTATGATTATCATTGGTTATGTGATTTCCTATTTTGTATATCACAATTGGCTCACCACATCATGTGATTTAATGTTTAACGCCTCAGAACTTCTTCTTTTTGTTTATGCAGACAAGCTAATAATGACCCGAGCATTAAAGGAGAAAACTGTGACATCAGCTATGTTCAGCCTCATTAAATGTAAAAGGGTCATTGAAAAGTTTTGACCAAAGAACGACTTGTACAGGGTATCCGCGCACCTTAAAAGTCATGGATTTCGGCATCGAACAAAATTTGTCATGAAATGTCATGATTTTAATAATTTTTTTTAAAAAATCATGAAAAGTCATGGATTTAGGTTGCCAAAAAAATCTAATTTTTAGAATGGAATTAACCCCTTAATTTCATGGTGTTCTGAATATCTGAATTTGTAACAAAATTCCCACTGGCAGTCATATTTGATTAAAATATGAATTGTTTTTATTGTGTTCTTTAAAAATTATGGTGTTCTTTCAAAAAATGAATGAAAAAACATCATTTCTAAAGCGAATTATCTTTTAAACTGTGATTTCAGAAATTTTGTTGTTATTTTTTATTTATTTTTTTTTTCATCTTATCAATTTAAAATTCTAGCTGAAGCAAGCCAGTCATTGGTGTATTTTTTTCCCTTTCCAATGAGCAAGAAAAGTATCTTTAGAATGTAACTCTGCAGAAGAGAAAGAGAAAAAAAAAAATTGCTTTTATATTTTTTCCCAGCTATTTTATTGCTTCAACTCTTTCTTTACTCTGTTTCTTAAATATAAAATCAATAAATATGAAGATGTAAATTATAACAGTTTTTGGTTATTCCTATCATTTCAATGAATGTTGTTATAATGCTTTTTTAAATTCATTGTTGCGCTTTTGTCAGAGGAAATAGTAACTTATGTCATGAAAAATTCTTGGAATTAATCATGGAAAGTCATGAATTTGAAAATCTAAAATGTAGCAAGTACCCTGAATGTACTATTTCATGCATGAAACCTTTGTTGCACAGTTCATTAGAATATTAAATTAAAATAAAAAGCAAACTTTTTTAATTTGAGACTCACCTGAGTTTTCTATCAAAATTACTTCTTGCATGAATGAATTTGGGACACCCCTTGTATGTATCTGTGTTGAGTTCTATTCAAATTTTAATTATATAAAATTAATTTCTTTAGATTCTAGAGTCACACAATGGGAAGACCCTAGGCTAAACAATCCAAATATAGCTGGACCAGTAAGACATTTTTTTAAGTTTCATATTTTTAAGTATCAGACATTTTTTCAACATATTTAGTTTTATTTTCTGAATTAAAAATAGAGTTTCTGCTTCTTATTACGAGTTATTTTTCCTACCTGTGAAGTTTTTGTAGCAAAAACATTACATGCACATCAATTTTTTAACTTTACATGCAGGTGTTTTGTTTTTGGTGTCAGAATACTTTTTGAATTGACATAAAGCTGTATTAATATGAAATAACTGAAAAACTTGCACAGATTTTGTATAAATCAATCAATTCAAAGCGGGTTTTGATTATATATAAATAGTTTTATTGCCTTAATCTTAATATATGCAATATTAATTTATTAATATTTTTTTTAACATTTATGCTATTAAAGTGGGAATTGAACTTTTATAATTAAATTGATTATATCAAAATATTTTCATAAAAATAAAATTGTTTTGAATACTTAAAAAAATTATAGTATTCAGATTACAATTGCTAATATTTGTACTAAACTTAAACAACAAAACATAATATTACTTAATATTTTGTTTTAAGACAGGCTTCAAAATAATATTTCATATATTTTTAGTAATTTTATTAGATAATTAATGTATTTAAATTTGAATTTTGAAATTCCTTAGAAAAATTACAAAATAACTTAGGTAAATAAATTCAAGTATTAAAAATTTTGCATTAGTTTTCATTTTCAAAAAATGTTTCTTACATAATTTTAAGAGATAAAATAGCAAGCATTTGTCTTATATCTATGCATTTACTATATTTCAATTTAGATTTGACTTATACAGCTTTAATTCAGAACCTTTAATCCAAAAATGAACACAAATATGAGCCATGTTTTTTTCTTTATAGAACTTACTACTATGATTTTGATACTGAAACTTTTTTTTAGTTTTACTTTCGTAATAACTTAAATTTTTTTGTTGTTACCTTAAGTATGACTCTTTAAAGAATATAACATTGAAATATGATTGGAATTAATGATTTATTTTTATCTATTTAAGTAATATAAAAATAATAAAAGATTGAGCTTTCAGGCACTTTTTCCCCACTTAACTTTTCAGTAATCATCACTTTCAAACCGTGATGTTGTACTTTATGTGAAAGTTGAAACTGGGATTTATTATTTGGTAAATTAGTTTAGAAGTTTTTAAGTCTCAAGTTCATTTTCAAAAATAAGTAACTAAATAATTATAATATAATAAAACTAAAATATAGATTGGATAATTGGATTAGTTAATGCTCTTGACAAACTTATAGTTTGTATCTTATCATTTGACATTTTACAATGTTTGAATCACTTTCGAAACTTATCTCCAAAAAGTTCCTCGAATTAATTAGCTAAACTTTTTTTTGGTGTCTTCTTTGATGTTTCTTCCTTTGAAAAAATCTGCCCCATTTTACCCGTATTGCAAAGGTGGACAAAATATACCGAAAAACAAAAATTATGTTTTTTTTTTCTCCACGTTTTCACGTTATTTTGTTGTATTACTTCGGAAATATAATTTGTTTTTCATTTTTGATATAAAATTGCGAAAATTATTATATTTTAATTGCTATATTTAATTATTCAATGGTATTATAATTTTTATTTTTTTACTCACCATATTTGAATTGCAATTTTTTTTTGTTCGTATTTTTAGTGTATTTCAACTATGAATTCAATTTACCTGCACATAAAAACCCATAAATAAAACCCCCCAAAATTTTGAAATAAATTTTATCGAAATACTAATTTTGGCCACAAAACCTTGGATGCTGGCCCACTGTGCATTGTATACACTGCGAGATATGAAAGAAGCAACTGTTTTTCTTATTTATTTCATAGTAATTACTATTTTATGCTATTGCTTCCCATTACACTTTATGAAAGCTATCAGCTTAATTAATGTATCTGCTATTGAATTTTTAAAAAAATTTTGGGCTGCAGTGGCTGGGTGATATTTCTCGGAATAAAGAAAAAAATATATGACTACTATTATATATCAGGAAGGTAAACTATTAAAAGAGTTTCATAAATGAAATATGCATTGAAGTGGACTGTCTGTATTCTTTTCCGTTAAGGTTAAGCAATGTAAAAATAAGCTATTTTTGTAATGGGAAAGTTTTTATGTTTCAATTTTTCAATTCCTACTATTAGTTCACCCTCCCCCTATATATCTTGTTCAAATTTTCAATTGTTAGTAAAATACTTTTTAATCATCCATTCAAGTGCAGATACATTTTTTAAAACTTGTAGTTTAGGACACTTGATGTTAATACAGTTCTTTCAAATATTCAATCATTCATTCAATTTAATGAATTAATTTTAGTTTTATATAGGATATAAAATTGTAATTATTGAATGAAAAAATAACTGAAATAAAACTTTTCTTTGTTGACTTTAAATTTTTTATTACTCGTTAAGCGGAATAGTTCAAATTTTCAGATACAGCAAAACGAAAATTTATAATAAATCAAGTGACCAAATAAAATTGTGCTCGATAAAATAAGTTGTTGAATCAATTAATAAAATTGTGCTTTTTTTTTTATCGATGTTTATAAACAAGTATGTGTTTTGATTACCTATTTATTTACATATAAATGCATATTTTAATAGGCTGTTCCTTATTCACGAGACTACAAAAGAAAATATGAATATCTGAAATCTAAACTTCCTAAACCAGTAAGTTTTTATTGTTTATCTGCACTCTGAGCTTTACTATTGTATTATATTGTATTTTTTATTATTGTATTAGTAGTGTTTCTACCACTACAAAAATACAATTCCCTGTTATATAAGACATGTCAACTCGATTCTATGTTGGGGTACCTTTTCATAGATGAAGGTTGACATTGTCGATAACACTCTCCCTACATTGGTGATTATAGAACGTGATGTGAACACGCCTACTTCGATGGATTGTCCACATTGAAGAGTTGACTTACTACTTGGGACTGCAACATTATCCAGCTCCTCCCTCTGTTGCCACTTAGTCTCGATCACACGCAATATATTCACTCGACTGCTAAAGGCAACGCAGGAGTGACCACGACCGTGAACTTAATACAGCCCTGACGATCAGCATTCAAAAGTATGGTGATCTTAATACAGCTCTTCCAGCTTCTCACATAACAGCGATGAATCACCGATGGTATCCGTTCATCGAATTCTGTCACAAATGTAATTTTGGTGGGGGAGTACTGTTGTGTTTCTACCACTACAAAAATTCAATTCAATTCACTAGTGATGGGTGATTCTTTGGAAACGTGACAATTTGAAGAAAAAAAAATTCTTCAAATTTAAAGTCTTCAAAATAATCTTTTTTTTTTGTTGTTGTTATATTTAGTTACATTTATTAATATCTTACATAGAGCAGTGTAGTTTTTTGACATTTGCTCAAGAGAAAAAAATTAAATAGAAATTCACCAAATTTTGAATGGCAGAAAAATGACATATTAGCTTGTAAGTTAAAAACACAGTCATTTTAAGCTAATAGTAAGTAACTCAGCTTAAGAAACTCAAAAAAGACAAAGTTGAGAAGTTAAATTTAACTTTTTATGTAACTAAACTTCCAATTTTTACAAATTAGTTAAGTATACTGAAAGTGGAAGAGTAACACAATAAGATGGTTTTAAATTTTACCACACTTTAATTTCCAAAGAAACAGTTAAAACAAAGAAAACAAAAAAAAATTGTAAAATGTCATTTATCTCGAAGCTTTTAGAGGAAGCAAAATGTCTGGAAGATATTGGGTGACGAGCAAAAATTTTTTAATTTATGATATTCTAAGAAATTTTGACAGTCTTTTTTCCCCGGGGCACTTAAAGTGATTAGCAGTCTGTTTGCCAATCCGGTAATATAGTTAACTTTCATATCTTTATGAATGACTTCAAAAACTTCTACAATAAAAATGATCATCTTAGGAATTTTTTAATTAATTTTATAAAAATTTGCATTAAAATTAATTTTATTATAATTTACATCAGAAATTTTTTATAATATTATTTAAATTTAAAATATTTCAAAACATTTTATTTTACAACTTTATTACATTCCTTAGTTTAAACACCCAAGCAACGTTTAAAGACTATGACAGAATTAAATTGTACAGTGATGTTCTTAGTTTATCCTTTATATTTTTAACTATCTGTGTTTTAAAGAAAATTAACCTAAGCCCTTTCGGTTAGATGGACAATGATTTGTTTAAATTAATTCTTTTATCCACTGTAGAAGGAATCAAAAATGTTTTTGTTGTTGGTATGTACTGAATAAAATTGTGTATAATAATCAATCATTAAATAAATAAATAACTTTAATTACATGCAAGCATATTACTATCTTTCATAAGCTGGGTATTGTTAGTATATGCTTTCCCTCTTTACATTATAGTGTTTAAAAAAATTTCTTATAACTATGTTAATGTCCTGGAATTTATAAGCCAGGATAATGACAATTTTGCCATTTTACAGCATTTAACATTACTTTAATTTAAAATTTTGGCCTAAGACGTTTACTTTCGACAGAAAACATGAGGATTTCTTGAAATAACTAAGATAAATGTACATAGTTTATAATTATTAATGATTTCAAAAGGACAGGAAAATGACAACATAAAAACCTTCTCACCTTGTAAAATTTTTTGAAATACATTTTGATTCAGAAAGTTGGTTCTTTATTCCTGCTATTAGACATGTTCTGATAGGATGGTATTCTAACTAATCTCTTAACCTAAGATATTTATTGCTGGGGCTATCTTTTTTGGTTATAAATTACTAAAAAAAGTGGATTTAACTTTGAACTGTACAAGATTTATAAACAACCCGATATTTTTAAGTACATAAAATTAAATAGAATGAATTGGGTGGCTCACATGATTTGAATGAGTGATACAATGCAATAAAAAAGATGCTGCTTTTTAAACGCACTGGGGGAAAAAAACCAGGGGAAGGCCACGTTTGAGATGGTTTGACTAGGTGGAGTCTGATTTTCTTGCAATCAATTAAAAGAATTAGAGACCAAAGATTTATCTGAAAATCTTCAGAGGAAGGCATTGGCCCACATTGGGCTGTCTGGCCAACTATGATGATGATTCCATTGCCATTTATGTACTATCAAAACATTATCAGATTGTAGTTTCATAAAACTTTGCATTAGAACCAGTTGCCATTTTTGTATATTAGTAACTAATTAGAATCCACCTATTTATGGGTGGGTTTTTTTTTTCAATATAAAGGTAAACAGCAACTAACTAGAGCTGTGGACATGCTTGACTTCCGGTTAGAATGTATACAACTGCTTACTACAGTTTATTTTCTTAGGCTTTATTTTCAAACAAATAATTTTGTTTTAATAAAAGAAATAAATTGTATATAATATAAGCATAAATCTGCTGTATTTCGTAATACTATATTAATGATATTAAGTAATTCTGGGGAGTTAAGTAAAAAATTTATTTTAATTATTCCTAGATATGTTGTTCAAAACGATGGCATGGTTGCTAGATTTCGAAAGAACTCGCTTTTTTTTTCTTACTGTCCTGATTTGGCCTCTTTTTACTTGCTTTATTACTGTTTGTATTTGTTGCAAGTTGTGCACCATCATACTTTACTGTTAGCACATTGTTGAACCTGCGAGACTAAGCAGGGTATCCGCGCACCTGGAAAGTCATGAAAAATCATCGAAAGTCTTGAATTTCGGTATAGAACTAAGTGTGTCATGAAATGTCATGATTTTAACTATTTTTTTTTTTAAAAAAATCATGAAAAGTCATGGATTTAGGTCCCCGAAAAATCTAATTTTTAAAGTGGAACCTCTCACCCCCTAATTTCATGGTGTACTGAATAACAAAATCCCCAATCACAGTCATATTTTACTGAAATATAAAATATTTTTATCATGTTCTTTAAAAATTATGGTGTTTTTTCAAAAAAATGAAAGAAAAACCATCATTTCTGGAGCGGATTATCTTTTAAACTTCTGTAATTTCACAATTTTTATTATTATTCATTTATTTTATTTTATCAATTTCAAATTCTAACTGAAGCAAGCCAGTCATTGACGAATTTTTTTATTCCTAAATGAGAACAGAAAAATCAAGAGTATTTCTTTCCTTTCCGATGAACTAGAAAAGTATCTTTAGAATAAAGTTCTTAAGAAAAAAAGAAAAAAAAATTATTCTCTTTCTTTACTCTGTTTTTTAAATTTCAAATCTATAAATATGAAGATGCAGAGTATAACAGTTTTGGTTATACCTGTCATTTCAGTTAATGCTTTTGTGAATTTATTGTTGTGTTTTTGTTGGAGTAACTTTGTTAAGTCACCAAAAATTCTTGGAATTAGGCATGGAAAGTCATGAATTTGAAAATCAAAATGTGGCAGATACCCTGACTAAGTTCATTTTACAAATTATCATTTATTCATTTAGTTAAATTTTGAAGTTTATATATTGTTGACAAGGTAATAAGTGTTTTATAATGATTGTTCTTTTTTGTTGTTACTTTTGACATCAACTGTAACGTAAATATATCAAATAAAGGTTTTGAGAGAGAAAATATTTCTATCACAATGGATAAGTAATTATCACTTAAAACAAGAAAAGTAAGAAAAAATGGTGAAAAAAGCACTTAAGATTGCACAGATTTAAATAAAAATTCTTCAAAATTTTTAAAAATTAACTAATTTAACATGAAGTAAATATGAAAAAGAAGTAATTTTTGGAAGAGAGACTGTGAGAAGGTAAATGCTCTATCCCCTGAGCCACCACGACTTACATGTCACCTTTTAGAAGAATCTGTTAAAAATTGTTGGCCTGTCAAATAAATTGAAGCAGTCAAAAGATATTGCTACTATAAACAGAGAGTAGACTTGCTTCACGGTCAAAAAAAAGAACAATCTTGAGCATTCCTTGAATTATTACTTAAATTATTGCAAATTACTTGAATTATTGCAAATAAGCAACAAAATTTGACTGTTGTTTACTTTTTATGTATTTTTTAAGCAAATGAAGCTTTTAATCAGATAATATCTTACTTCCTCAGTTTCTTGTAATTATTTAATTAACATTTATTACGCATAGTGTGGAGTTTTTCTTAAATAGTGCTTAACGGTGCTTATTTTTGTTTTTTTAGAAGCTCTTAGAGGTGCTTTTTTCATTAGGTGTTTATAAAAAGTGCTTAATTTTCCCTTTTCGAAAATGAAATTTTTCTTCTTCTTTAACATGTGGATTTTCGCCACGTGTTATGCAAAGGCATGCTTTTCACATTGTTCTATTCAACGTTTTCACAATCCATTTTGGCGTCCTGTCTGTCTGTAGTGTATAAAAGCGCCAATCATTTTACGTGTTTGATGAAATACTTATGAGTTCGGTGAAATTCAAGCACTCTCATGTGCAACTCTGCTGCATTTTGCAAGATATTCCCCATTTTAGGCTTCACTTTCCACCCTCTGAAATCAAACCTAAAAATCTTTAGATCTGTTTATGTTGGCTAATATCATCAAGAAAACTTATTTTTGCCAGAAACTAGTTATTTTATCATAATCATATAAAATCTGAAAATTATTTTGCATTTTGTTAATGTATATAAGGCTTAACAATATTTTTGGAGTGCTTAAAAAGTACTTAAAAGTTGCTTTTTTTGTTTTAAGGATTTGGCTACGCACCCTGTCACATGTTGCATAGTACACCCATAAAATTACGACATTTATTTTTACTTACTCTTTGTTTAATTACATATTTCTGACTTATAAAAACTTGTTTCGATTCTAATAAAGCATTTGATGTTAATGTATATACAGCCTAAAAATATTTTTAGAGTGCTTAAAAAGTACTTAAAAGATGCCTATTTTTTGTTGAAGGATTTGGCTACGCTCCCTGTTACATGTTGCGTAGTACACCCATAAATTACGACATTTATTTTTACTTACTCTTTGTTTAATTACATATTTCTGACTTAGAAAGCATGTCTCGATTCTAATAAAACATTTGATGTTTTTGTAGGCGAATGTGTCTGGCAAGTTTGAGCTGAAGGTGAGTCGAGCAAACATTCTGGAGGACTGTTACAGAATCATCAGTGCTGTCACCAGGGTGGAACTGTTGAGGACAAAATTGTGGGTGGAGTTTGATGGAGAGGAAGTCCTCGATTATGGTGGTGCCTCCAGAGAATTGTTTTTCCTTCTTTCAAAAGAAATGTTTAACCCTTACTATGGATTATTTGAATACTCCGCTGTGTAAGTTTGATTCTTACGTTTCAGTGTTTTCCAATTTGCTCTCTCTCTCTCTAACCTTAGTCACCCCCTTGGTGCTACACCAGGGTTGCTACTTCGCAGGGAAAACCTGTAAAATAACTGGGAAAATGCAGATAATCTTGATTTTCTTTTCTAATTGGGACAATACAGGGAATTTTATTTCTTACTTTTGTCTTTTAAAAAATAGTGACCTCTCAAAGCACAATCTATGGGACATTCAATGATGATATTTCAGCCAGGGTTGGGTTTTTGCCGTCAGAAACTGGTTTTTGGCATGACAGTGGTAAAAACCGTCAAAAACGTACTGTTTTCTTTAATTTATGGCATATAGCCGACAATATATTATTTTCACATAATTGCCTTTATAAATGAATGTTGTAAGTGATTTCTATTGATTTTGCAACTATATACATGTATTCTTATACATTCATATAGAAATATTGTAATATACTTATTGAAAATAGTGATACTTTACTTTTATCATTATAGCTTGATTTGCAAAGGATTCAAAATTTTGCACTTCTTAATTGTTAGAAATAAACAAACAAAAAAAGCTTGGAACTATTAATAAATTCAAGAACTGAAAAGAATTTTGCTTTGATAATTTGGCATTTCTTAAATATTAGAAATAAGCTAAACAATACTTTCAAAACTTGTAACAAACTCTAAGTCAAGAATGACTTGGCATTCTTCAGTAATGTAATATGCCAAACAAAATGATGCTTGGAAATGTTTGAAATTTTGTTTAGTGTACCAATATTTTACTTCAAATAGTATGTTTTGATATAATCATGTTGAGAAATGCAAGAATCTGTTCTTAAATATCTTTTAACAACTTTTTTTTTCTAATTTTATTGCCCAAAAATGAATTAATTTAAATTATAAGCAATTAATCTCAAATAAAAATACAGTTTTTCCAAAACTATGGATTTTTGATAGAGGGGTTTTTGACATGACGGTAAAAACCATGGTATAAACCGGTAAAAACCGTTATGTGTCAAAAACTTGCCAACCTTGATTTCCACCATCTATTATATATAATTCTCTTACGTGGCTCCCAAATTNAAGTCAGAAATGACTTGGCATTCTTAAGTAATGTAATATGC
The DNA here is from genome assembly GCF_043381705.1 of Parasteatoda tepidariorum. Taxonomy (NCBI): domain Eukaryota; kingdom Metazoa; phylum Arthropoda; class Arachnida; order Araneae; family Theridiidae; genus Parasteatoda; species Parasteatoda tepidariorum. The sequence goes on along the minus strand of NC_092208.1, from coordinate 1,548,798 downwards.
CAAACAAAATGATGCTTGGAAATGTTTGAAATTTTGTTTAGTGTCCCAATATTTTACTTCAAATAGTATGTTTTGATATAATCATGTTGGGAAAATGCAAGAATCTGTTCTTAAATATCTTTTAACAACTTTTTTTTCTAATTTTATTGCCCAAAACTGAATTAATTTAAATTATAAGCAGTTAAACTCAAATAAAAATACAGTTTTACCAAAACTATGGATTTTTGACAGAGGGGTTTTTGACATGACGGTAAAAACCATGGTATAAACCGGTAAAAACTGTTATGTGTCAAAAACTTGCCAACCCTGATTTCAACCATACTAAACTATTTAATTTACTACAGCATTATTTGTTTTAAGTAAAGTCATGGTGCGTACCGTTTTTGAAAAGTGTTTTAAGGTGCTTTTTTTCCTAATTTTTTTTAAAAGCCTTTGTAAGTCCTTTTTTTATTGAGTGTTTTTACAAAGTGTTTAATTTTCCCTTTTCAAAAATGAGATTTTCGTTCTTTACCATGTCCATTTTTACAACTTATTATGCAAAATCTTGGTTCTCACATTGTTCTGCTCAAGGTTTTCACAATTCCTTTAACCACAATCCATTTTGGCTTACTGTCGGTCCATAGCGTATGAAAGCGCCATTTATTTTACATGTTTGATGTAATTCTTGTGAGTCCGCATGTGCATCTACTGAGCTGTGTTCAGTGAGATTCTTGCACTGTCATGTGCGACTCTGTTGCATTTTGCAAGATATTCTCCATTTCAGCCTTCATTTTCCACCCTCTGAACCGGAAAATCTCTCCATATTTTTAAGGTGGCTTTAATACAATCAAGAAAAGAGTTCTTTGTACGAATCAGTATTTCATCATGATCTTGTAAAGTTTTGGAACATTATTTTGTATTTTGTTAATGTATATAATGCTTAAAAATATTTTTGAGTGCTGAAAATGTACTGAAACGGGGCTTATTTTTTTGTTAAAACACCCTGAAAGTTGTTCAAAGTTTTTCCAGCAATTAAAACTAGTATAGCTAGACTAATATTGGTCAATTAATAGCACAGTGATTGTGTGTTTCCTTTTATTTTATTGTGTATAATATGTACAGGGAATATTTTTTCCAGATTTGAGTCACAGCCCTGTACACTGCCAATTACCAAATCAAAAATATGTAACATAGACTGTTCCAAAAATTAAATAAGCTAACTAATATTGTGTTGTATGACATTCTAAAGTTGTCCAGAAAATTATACATAATTGTGTATTAATTCTTAAAATACACCACTTAATGTATCCTGACTAATTATTTGTGAAAAAAATATTTTTTTATTGATTCAATAGAACAAATTTAGAGCTTCATCACTCATATAATGAGCCTGACCTTATTTACTTTATTAAACAACAAAGAATAAAACAGGCAGGCCACATTAACAGGATGAATGAAGACTGTACCACAAAAAGAGTTTTTAATGCCAGATCAGTTAGCGCACAAAAAAGAGGCAGGACAAATTTGATTAATATATAGGTGGCCTAGAAAAAAACCTTTTAGCATTAAAAACTGTAAAATGCTAGCAGGAAAAGGTTAGCTTGGGAAAAACTTCTTGAGATGGCCAAGGCCCACCCTGGGCTGTCAAGCCATTGATGATGATGATATGCAAAAATGTAAAAAAAAACTTTTAAATTCTCTTTAAAATAATGTTAATTACAAAAATTCGACAATTATTTTTAAAAATTTTGCTTTGGAAATTTCGGAGATGATATCTGAAGAGAGACCACTATGTCAAAGAATGAAATGCGCTCATATGCAGTCCTTTCTTAGATCCCTTAATTTAGCATGGATTAGAGACCCATGGATTAAGCGACACGGCGACGTTGTTGCAGAACGTCGCCGTGTTTCTATTGGGATAATATTGGAGTGTCTATATTTTGTAATATTGGTCCTAGAAGGGCTTTCAATAAAGAACTAATATTATTTTCTATACAGGACCCTTATAGGCTTATAAAGTTGGGTAAATATTGGAATGTGTTTTTAATGTTGGTCTTAGAATGGCTTTCAATGATGGACCAATATTATTTTCTATGTCGGACCTTTATAAATTCATAATGTTGTGTAAACTTTGGGATATTTAGATTTTTCAATATTGATCCTAGAATAGCTTTCTATAATGGACCAATATTATTTTCTGTACAGGACTCTTAGAGGATTGCAGTATTCGGGGTCTATATTTTGTAATATTGGTTCTCAATAATGAAGTAATATTGTTTATTAGGGTTATGTTTTTATTAAACTGCTGAATGTATAATGGTTTATATGTTTTCAGAGATAATTACACCTTGCAAATCAATCCTGCTTCTGGAGTTTGTAATGAAGAGCATATATCTTACTTTAAGTTTATTGGAAGGGTAGCAGGCATGGCTGTATATCATGGAAAACTCCTCGATTGTAAGTCTTTTAAAACATATTTATCATCTACTCAAGGTTTGCTAATTATATAAATGTTATCGTTAAAGTATGAAATCCGTTATTTTATAGAATACCTAGTTATTCCATGAAATAACTGATCGTGTCCATTAAAGTGTAAAACTCTCTCGTATTTCATGGTTTAACTACTTATTTCATAGAATAACGATCTGCAGCCCGTTAAAATGTGAAATAATCTATATCATGTATCTCGCACGACAAATACAATGTTCTTTGTAATTCTAAGTAATGTAAAAAATTTTCGTGTAAAACCCAGTATGTCAACAAAAATTTTTTTTGTTTTAGAAATAATGTTCTTTGTAATTCCAAGTGTCATTTTAGTAATCCTTGTTGTAACAAATGATTTTATGGTACGTTTCCATAAATACCATTTATACGCTGCATAAATTAGATAAATTGCTTCTTTTTCATTTTAATTGTCTATCATTAGTTTATTTATAGAATACCTAGTTATTTCATTTTAGATAAATTGTTTATTTTACACTTTAACTGTCTCTCATTAGTTAATTTATAGAATACCTAGTTATTTCATTTTAGATAAATTGCTTATTTTACACTAACTGTCTCTCATTAGTTAATAGTCTCATTAGTCTCTCATTAGAATACCTAGTTATTTCATAGAATAACTAGTTAAAGTGTCAAATTAATAACATATTACACACTTTAACTGACATGATCAGTTATTTCATGGAATAACTAGGTATTCTATGAAATACCTGCATTATATGCTTTAACATATATATATTAATGTATATATATAATTAGTAGTAAATATTAGCTTTACAAAGTCTTTTCTTCAATTTGCTGTAAAGATTAATATGAAGTTTTTTAACTAAAATGTTAAGTATTTAGAGGTAGCTCTATGAATTTTAAGTTTATAAAAGTTAAATGGCTATTTTAATGTATGTATTTGATGCTTTAATGCAGTGTTTCCCAAAGTGTGGTGCGCGTACCCCGAGGAGTACAGGAACAGTTTAGCGGGGGTATGCGTTCTTATCCAAAATATCTTGTAACAAACAAAAATTTTGTTTCAAAACAAAGCTAGCCATGAAAATGTACGATTAGGTATTTTTCTATTAGCTATTTTTTGCGGAGTTAACAGTTAATAATAAGTGGTGTCAACAGCCAGTTGTGATATTTAACTTTTGTGCAATTTTTTTATCCTAAAAAATACATTCACTTTTTTATTAGTGGTACGCAGCATTACGAAAAATTTAAAAAGGGTACACAAAAGTCATAAGTTTGGGAAACACTGCTTTAATGTTAAACACTTGATTTTGTTTATTAAAAATAGTGCTCTGGGCTCACACTCGTGAGAACGGAAATTCAAATCCAGTTGGCCGAAGACTCCCCGTGTAGTAAATGGTGGCTGGCACACATTAAATCTGTTGGGTCACAAAGTCCTTCATATTCCAATAACAAATTTTACCTATGGGGGTACTGAATTGGAGATTGAGCTTTCTCTCCCTGTAAGCAAGTGTGGTAGAAATTGAATTCTTGGCCATAGATGGCGTCACTGGAGACAAGAACCATCACACCCCTCATCTTCGATGACAACAACAACAAATAGTGCTGAATCTACTATATTAGAATTTTGAGAAAAAACTTTTAAGGCTTAGAGGCAGCTCTATTGATTTTAAGTTTTTAAAAGTTAAAAGAAATTTAAGACACCTTAATATAGACATTTGCTGAGTTACTTTTAAACAGTTTATTTCATACTTTGATATATTTTTTATTTTGCATCAAACGATAGCTCATCACGACAGTACTCTATTGCATTATTAGCTTCGCAATGCATCCATTCTATAGGACTTCAAAAGCAGTGCATAATAATTACTACATAATTGTAGAGGTCCCATTACCTCTTTTGTATAAAGTCATAAAAAGATAAATATTGTGTAAGATACATCAATTGCAGCAATTCTGACCTAGTCTTAATTGATAAGATGTTATTTAGCCTAACATTCATTACAGTGTCACTGAGGAAAACATTGTTTTCTTGATTTAAAAAATGACCCCAAAAAATGACCAAAACATCGAGAGAAAAATTTATTGCTTATAATAAAACTTAAAATTATTTCAAATGCACTGAAAAAAAAATCATCTCTCTATCTGCATTTTTAAAAAAGTTATGAATGATTTTAGATTGCCCTAATACCAAAACTTGTTCAGCAGACAAACTGTAAAGTGCTTTTTCTCATCGATGATAATTTTGAGTTTTAATCTTAATCAAATCCCTAAGGATTTTTTTCTATTTAAGATAAAGTTTTGAAGTAAACTTTTTTATCTTAAGCACAATACACTTAGTTAAACTGGGCATGGAATAAACATTTTATGAGATATTACAATTTTTACAGCATGTTATATATACCTAACAGGAATTTTTTNAGGATTTTTTTCTATTTAAGATAAAGTTTTGAAGTAAACTTTTTTATCTTAAGCATAATACACTTAGTTAAACTGGGCATGGAATAAACATTTTATGAGATATTACAATTTTTACAGCATGTTATATATCCCTAACAGGAATTTTTAACCTTTTTTTTTTTTTTGCCACTTTCTTACAAAATACTTTGTAAAAATTATTTTAATTGTTATTTCAAAAAAGTGAATGCACAAAATTGTTAAGATGAATATTGTAATCACTAAGAAAAAAACATTTTTTAAAAACCGTAAAAATAAAAAAGCCTTAGAGATTTAAAAATTTTGAATTTTTTAAATTTTTTTTTAAAATTTTAAAAAAATTAAACAGTTTAATTGTTTTTTGAAGATAAATTATTGATTATAATTTAAATGAGCATGTAAAGCACCCACAAAATGAATGATTATATCTTTATTTAAAAAAATTGTTGCAAGGATACTGTGACCCCCTAAAATGTGAAGTGTACTTGTATTCTTTTTAAGGTTTTTCATTGAAATAGTTTTTTTTTTCAGTAAAAAAAAACCTATGTTGAACTGTTTTGTTAAAATCTAATGAATTTAATGTCTGGCCATTCATCTGGAGTAGCGACAGTCTCTATAATTACCAGGTTTAACCATTTCAGGTAGGGGTGTCACGTCATTATTTAAGACAGAGTTTGGCTAGGGTGGGCGAGAGAGAGTAAGTCAGTTGAGAAAGAAGACCTTAAAAATGCGCGATTTCTTGTTCTCATAGCAGCAGGCGGCCTTAGACTTCGTGGATCTTAAAAACTGGGAAAAAAGTAAAAGCTAGCAGGAAAAGGGGTTAGCCTTGAAAAAAACTTCTTGAGAAGGCCCAGGCCCACCCTGGTCTGTCGAGCCATTGATGATGATGGTGGTGGTTAATCATTGTTAATCTAGGTTTTGATTATTAGATAATAAAATGTTACCAATTTTGAAAACTAATTTTTTCTGTTCTTCCCACTACCGCACATCATGAATATTTTTGTGTAAATAAAAAGAGAAAAAGAGTATGAATGAATGAAATTTTTTTGCTTTACAAGAAGCTAGTCGAATGTTATTTCTTTCAATCTGTTTGTGTATTTTTGTTAATTGAAAGGCCTTCAGTTAATGTTCAGTCACGTAATTAACGTAAAATTGCTCTTCTTTTTAGCTTTCTTTATTCGTCCTTTTTATAAGATGATGCTTGGGAAACCTATTAGCCTTAAAGACATGGAATCAGTGGTGAGTTTTTCTCTCTCATACAACACTGTATATATACCTATTTCTTGTACCATAGTCGGTCGAATGACCAGACTTTATGTTTCTTGATTGAATGCGTGAAATATGGATTTTAGGAAAGAAAGAAACTAACAAAAACTTAATTATACTTAAACAAAATTGTATATTGCCAATTTTTATGTATTACAAACGAATAAGAATTTTTAATTCATTGCTCAACACATTTTTTACATATAGGGGATTGTCGGGTATTCCCGCCCACTGTCAATTTCATATGTATAGAATATTTTTTCAAGTCAATGGGCCATCGGACATTAATTGTTATATTAAAAAAAGATTATTTTCAAAATTTCAAGTATTTATACAGCTGGTAACATGGTGAACAATAGTTTTGAAAATATGTTGANTGAATGATACCTCTATCAGCTAGTCATGAAATTAAGAAAAATTGGTTGAATGTTTCGATTAAACTTCATTTTAATACTAAAAAAATATTTTTTTTCTATACGTACAGCATTGAAGTATGTAGTCTTAAGTTTAATTTGCACAAAGAAAGAAGTTTATATGTGAAAAATTGTTCGAGTAATTACAAATTTACAAAAAAAAAAATTGAATTTCGGGTAGTCCCGCTCACATGAATGTCGGGTATCCCCGCCCAATTTTATTTCGCCAATGAATGTACGGTTGCAAAAATTATTATTTTATTGGTTCAAATTTGAATGTTATATGCATTTTTAACAACAAATATTGTTGTTATTTAATGATTGTTATATTATAAACAGC
>NC_092208.1:1498640-1541679 GCF_043381705.1 Parasteatoda tepidariorum | reverse complement strand
CCACCTTAACGCTTGCCCCGTTTACCCTTTTCCACAGTATTTCTTCTTTCAATAAAAAGGTTCCAGGAAATGCCTCTTTTACTAGCCACCTGCATGGGAAAGGAGGGGGGGAGGGGACTCAGTTGCGGTCTTTTGAAAACAAATCTCCCTCTTTTTCCTACATTCCAAGGGAGGAGCGTCACTAATGGTCACTCAATGGTCTTGGTAGATCTTCACTTCTCCTTTCTGGTGATTTATGGGTTCGATGCAACAACAAAAAAATGTGTCAAAAGACTTTTTTTTTTTTTTTTTTTTAAGGAAAGGGGATGATGGAGAGATGTTTGTTTATTTTGATTGTTAAAAAGTGTCCGGGAAATCGACCCTTCCGGGAAAGGGACGTCCGGATATGGGACGTTACACTGTATAAGAATTATAATTCTTATAATTATTCTTATACTAATTAATATTATTTCTTCTAAGAACTTGTGCTGTCTTGATTGTTTCGACATTTTTCTGGGTAAAAACTGACAATTAGTTAGAAATGAAGTAGAGCTATCAAAATAAAATGTAAGCTACTTGCCAAAACATTTAGTTTTTGTCACTTCTTCTGACACAAAAATGCCAGTCTAAAATTTTAGGTACTTTCTTGAAATTTGAATTTTCAGTTATTCTGATTGCACTAACTACGCAACAGTCTTTTTGCAGAAATGTGCAACTAATTGAATGCAATACGTTGAACATGCATTACATCGTAACTTCTGATCTGATAACCTTGTAAAGCAATAAATTTTTCTCCCGGTCAAATGACCAGGTGTGGTAGAAATAGGTATACGACAAGTATTATTCGAAACCAACAAAATACAAAAAAGAATATTAATTGTTAGAAAAAGTCATGAAGTCAAATGTGCAGAAACAATAAGATGATAAGTACATTTTCAATGTAAAAGTTCTTAAACGGTCATTCGACCGATTATGGTATGTTTAGTGTTAAGAATGTTTAACAATGCTTAAAAAGTAGGAGAAAGACTCCTAATGTGAGACTACTTTTTTTTAAATTATGGTTAGATCGAAATAAAAATTATGGTTAGAACGAATGTTTATTATTATTATATCTAATACACAGTGCGCAAAAAGTAAACAGATCAGCTTGAATAACTTTTGATCTAATGATCGTATATTCACGTTCTGGGACTCAATCTTAATGGTTCGAGAGGGTGACTTCAAATATGCTATTTAGTTAGTACACTATTTTAAGTTACAAAATCAGGCGCAAAAATGCTCTAAATAAACATAGCGTCTTTTCAACCGAATATAGAATGCAATTTGAGAAATAGGGTTCCAATAATTTGTTTAGGAAAACAGCCCAAATTTTGGATCCGTTAATATCAATTTTATTTTTTTGATTATTGTGACTAATATTGAAAAAAAAATTTGAATTTTGCACGCAATAATAAAACTCGTTTATCCAAAAGATAATGCCTTTCAAAAAATGAGGGAACATTCGCAACTGAAGTACTTAAAATTGCAAAAAATTTCAAACAAATCAATATTTAAATAAAACTGTGGAGAATAGTAACTCTGCTTTTGAAAAAAATAAAATAAAGATGAAGAAAGGGAAAATAATAATTAAAATATCATAGGGGATTGGGTAGACAATTTTACAAATTTGGCAAAAAACTGTCTTAAATATAATTTTTAACTCATAAAGTCATTTTTTTTTACCAATAAATTAAACAATTACCTGAATTCTAGCAGTATAATAACTAACAGGGTTGTCACTCCACGGGGAAAACCTGGAAAATACAGAAAATGTAAAAATCACCTAATATAACAGGGAATTTTGAGTTTTTCTTTACAAACTGGGAAAATTCCGGGAATTTTATTTCTTTTTTTTGTCTTTTAAAAAATAGTGATCACTCAAAGCGCAATCTATGGAATGTTTAAGGATGATATTTCAGATATACTCAGGGGTCTATTTAGAAAAATTTGGGTCTGTTAACAGACCCTTCACAAAATATTTTAACTTAAAAACGGACCCTTCGCAAAATATTTTGACTTAAAAACAGACCCTTCGCAAAATATTTTAACTTAAAAACAGACCCTTCACAAAATAATTTATCTTTTAATCGGACCCTTCACAAGAGACACTCGATAGACATTTGCGTATTATTGTAAATGAGCGGGAAAAATTGACTGATGCTGAGTGTTCAGCTGTTTTAGATATTTTCAAATCTACTGGCAATCAACGTATATCGCTCTAACATTTTGTTAATCATGTTTTTCTGCTTTAATTCTAAGACTAAGTCTGATCTCATTTCATTTATATTATGTACCTTAACCTCATCAAAGTCAAAAAAAATTTTTAAATTCCAAATGTAGTATTCTAAGAAAATATTTCTACTTATACAAACATCGTGTGTACATTCTTATTGATATTAAAGGATATTTTTTTTGTAAATAAATAATTGAGCAATATATTTATAAAATTTATTGATAAAATATTATGTAACTAAAAATTAACTTATGTCAATTTTTTAAATAAAATATTATAAATTTAAGAATTGTTTAAGTTTACTTAAAATATGTCAATTGAAATTATTAAAAATGTGAGAGATTTTGTTTTCTTTATTCTTCCGAAATTAATATTCTGCGTTCAGCAGTATAGGCTAAATACCAAATATTTGCATGTTGCATCTCTAATTTAGTAGCAGCAATAGCTGTTTATTTTTGAAAATTTAATTTTTTTTAAATTATATTTTCACAGTGTTGAGCATAATCTTGTATCCATTTAATATTTAAAAGCTCATTGAAAAGGTTTCTTGCAATAACAGGACCCTATTTGCACAAATTCACAAAACAGGACCCTGGTTGAAAGAATTTGACTTGACACTTATTTTATATTCCCAAATTACGAGTAATTTTTTCACAATTTTACAAAAACAGGACCTTTTACAAAAATGTCTGGACTGACCCCTGATACTAAACTATTTCATTTACTATAGAATTATTTGTTTTAAGTATGTTCAGCTGTGCCTTTTTCTCTAAGTTCAAATTAGTTAGCAGTTAAAATTAGTATAGTTAGCCCAATGTACCTCACACAAGACCGCAATAAATGTATGTATCTTCTTACTATATTGTGTAGAATATGTACTGGGAAAACACAGGGAATTTTTTTTTTCTTTCTAGATTAGAGTGCCAACCCAGACTAAGTTGTTTTGTTTTTCCATAGTAATTTTTTTTAAAAATGCTGTTAAGCTATATGGCTAGTGTGGACAACTTATTAAATAGTCATTCATTACAATTCAGAAAGCAAAAATGTAAAAAGCAAAAAAATTTCAATATTTATCAGAGAATAAATATTGACATATTTTAATTAAATATTAATTTGTAATCGAACCTTTCACTGTACTAAAAAAATCATTTTTAAAGCAAATTAATGCATTAGAATATCATTGTGTTAAATTTTTAAGCACAGAACCAATTTTTAGTTTATTCCATTTTAATAGCCGTTGATTTAACTTGATGAAATAGTACAAATGAAGAGCTTGGCTTGCAGGGTATCCGCACGCCTGGAAAGTCATGAATTTCGGTGTTGAACAAATTTTGTCATGAAATGTCATGATTTAAATTATTTTCTTAAAAAGTCATGGAAAGTTATGCATTTAGGTAACAAAAAAATCTAATTTATAAAATGGAAATCCCCTCCCCAATTTCATGGTGTTCTGAATATCTGGATTTGTAACTAAGTCCGCACTCACAGTCTTATTTCATTAAAATCTAAAATGTTTTTATCATGTTTTTTAAAAATTATGGGGTTCTTTCAAAAAAGGAAAGAAAAAACATCATTTCTTGAGTAAATTACAGAATTTTTAATATAATTTTTTTATTTTATCAATTTAAAATTCTAGCTGAAGCAAGCCAGTCGTTGGCGAATTTTTTTTTATTCTGAAATGAGAACAGAAAAGTTAGGAGTATGTCTTTCTTTTCCGATAAACAAGAAAAGTATCTTTAAAATATAATTCTGCAGAAAAAAAAGGAAAAAAAAATTATTTGCTTTTTTATTTTTTTCAGCTTTTTTATTGCTTCAACTCTTTCGTTACTCTGTTTTTTAAATTTCAAGTCTTTAAATATGAAGATGCAGAGTATAACAGTTTTGGTTATACCTGTCATTTCAATTAATGCTTTTGTAAATTTCTTGTTGTGTTTTTGTTGGAGAAAATAGTAACTTCGTTACGTCATGAAAAATTCTTGGAATTAGTAATGAAAAGTCATGGATTTGAAATCTAAAATGTAGCAAATACCCAGGGCTTAGCAATATTTCACCCTCACTGGTGCAACAAATACAACTTGTTAAACAGTATTCTCTGATATTCTGTTTTAGTTTAATGTATGGCAAAAATTCCTCTTTAATTCATCTTTATTGAACTCTTTAACACAATTGATAAACATTGATAATTAAAATTTTTTTAAAACCTTCAAAAATTGAAAGGTTTTGTGCTAGATTTTTTGCTTGTTATTCAGGGCTGATTGTGCTCTGGAAAAATTCCGGATTTTTCGCTAACCGTGATCCAGAAGTTTCCGGAGATCGAAGGTTCAAACGTTTCAAAAAATCATTGATCACAGAAGTTTCCGGAAATCAAATTTTCAAAGGTGGAACTTAAAAATACAGTATATTTTATTTGTTTGTAAGGGAGAGGCAGATACTTTATAAGCTTATATTCAAGATTAATATTCATTTTTTATCAGTAAATAATTATTATAATCATAAACTCAAGAAAGACATATTTGTAAATTTCAATTACTTCTCCAGGTCATCATAGGTATGTGTAAAATTTTAAATATATTTTAAATAAACTAATAAATATTGAGAAAAGAAAGACACCTTGTTTAAATTTTTTTCAAATTTTTCGATTTAAACTTAACTTTTTTTACTCAAGAAATTTTCCGGAATTTTGACTTGAGCTCACAATCGCCCCCGATAAACACTAATTGTAAAGGTTATATTGTTCTACAGGTTATATTGTTTTAATTCTGAAAATATATCTCTTAACTTGTTTTCAAACCTTGTTGTAGGATTCTGAGTATTATAATTCACTGTTATGGATTATGGAAAATGATCCTGCTGACTTGGACTTAAGGTTTTCCATAGACGAAGACTTGTTTGGGCAGATGCAGCAGAGAGATTTGAAACCAAATGGTAGTGAAATCCCAGTGACTCAGGAGAACAAAATGGAATACATCAAGTAAAATTCTTCTTCTTCAGTTAATACAATTTTTTCAAATATTAAATTCATTCATAAAATTTAATTAATTAATTTTAGTGTTTTTTATATGTAAGAAAAAATTTAAATTTTTTAATAAAAAAAAAGTCAGAGATTGTGGCAAAGGGGTTAGGATACTTCCTTCTGATTATAAAAATAGTTTTTTTTTTTTTTTTTTTTTTTTTTTTTTTTTTTTTTTTTTTTTTTTCTTCTTCTTCTAGTCCTTGGGCCAAATCAATTTATTGTTCAGGTTTGTTCCGATACTTTTGAGGGTTTTTTTTTCTCTTGACATAATGATTCTGAATGGTTTAGTAATTTAAACTTTATAAAATTCTCAAGAAATTAGTTGCTTATAATTTAAAACAATATATTTTATATTGCATTTTTTTTCTGAAAGTTTTTGCGCTACCTTCCAATAAAATCAATGAATTATTTTCTTCAGCATTGCTAGCGCACACATTTTCTTACAATTGCTAATAGCAGTGTTTGTCGACAAATCATTACAATTGTTGCATTTGTTCTAATTTTCTCCTTCCAATAAAATCAATGAATTATTTTCTTCAGCATTGCTTGCGCACACATTTTCTAACAATTGCTAATAGCAGTGTTTGTCGACAAATCATTACAATTGTTGCATTTGTTCTAATTTTCTCCTTCCAATAAAATCAATGAATTATTTTTTTCAGCATTGCTAACGCACACATTTTCTTACAATTGCTAATAGCAGTGTTTCTCGACAAATCATTACAATTGTTGCATTTGTTCTAATTTTCTCAATTTCATTTTAACCTGTTGTAACATATTTTAATCTTAAAAAAAGGTTCTTTTACCTAGCCAACTATATGTTAACATTCAATTTTACTGTTTTGTTGGTAAATATTAGATTTTTGATTTAAAATATGAATTGCATAATAATTACAATATCGAAAGTTGGTGAATCTTGCTTGCATTTCAGATATGATACTTCTGAAACTGTTTCTCCTTTTACCCTAAAAAGCTGGCAAAGTTTAAGGAATGCATAAGAAACATGTTAAATGATGTATACACATAAAATATTGAAGAAATGTTTATAAAACAATTAACTAATCTGAACAAAAAACCATGTGGTTAAATTGAAGTTTTTTAAATATTTCAATTTCAAATAAAAAAAAATTTAAAGAATGGTATCTAGTTTTTTTCTATAATGTATACAACAAGAAATTTGACTATTTTTGTATACTGAATATCTTTCATTTTTGTTTGCTAAATATCTTTCATTTTTGTATACTGAATATCTTAAAGTAATAATGCTAATTCAAAACAAACAGCGTTATTTAAACATTTGACTTGAAATATTGGTTTAGAGAAACTATGATGAAAAAATGAATTTTATAAAGAGCACTGTTTAGATAAAATACAGTATAAAATGGCTTTATATTGAATTGTATATACAGTGATTCACAAAATGCTCTATCCATTAATTTCAATGAATGTTTCAAAATGGATATTTAATAATAAGAAATATATTTTATTCTATATCTATATTTATATTTATTTTTATTCTATATTTATATATTTAGAAATATATTTATACAACAATGGAGTAACTTTAACGCATTCCATACTTCCATTTTTTCTCAACTTACCTTTCATTTTTTATGGATAGTCATTCCATGATTCAACTAAGAAAAAAAATGCAATCTATATCTAAAAAAAATAATAATTCTTAGCAAATTCTTTATCACAATAAGAAAAAGTTCTTTTCTTCTTCTTTTAGTCCATTAAGTGGTCTCCCATTTTAGAAATTTCTGATTATGATTTTTTTTTCACCTTAAATAATCAATATTTATTTACATATTTATTATTTATTTAATAAAGATAATTATATTATTATTTAATCAATATTTATTACTGTATACAGTGAATTCCTGAGGACGGAAGCAATCGCTACGCAATAACGAAAATTCGTTATACTGATATCAAAAGCTTCAAAATTAACCAAACTTATTTTGTTGCATTGGAATTTTTTGCATATAAAATAATCAATATTTGCATTTAATTACAGTTATGATCTATTTGTGCTCTACATCTAAAAAATATCAAATCAATATTTTAAAAGCTCACAAAAACAAGTAAATTAAAAGGAACAATTTATTATCACTTACTTATCAGAAATTGCTTAATCCGTAATTTTTATCTGTACAAATGATTTAGAACCAGTAGAAATTACGCATTTTTTCAAACAACTGAACTGGAAATCACTATTTTTGGAAAGCCGTATGTATTTTTACTTCTTCAAACATTAATGGGTTGGGGTTCAGTCTTTTCAGGGCGGTCCCTTCCATGTGATTCATCTTTTTTATGTGTCCCTTTCATGCCTGAAACTTTTTATTTTGAAGATGCAAAAATATTTGAATTTTGAGATCATTGTGTTTTTTTTTTTTTTTTTTTTTTTTTTTTTTTTTTTGAGGAATGGATCATGAGAGAAAATGAGATTTGTTGCTTATTGAATATAGAATATAACATGATCATAGGCTTTGTTGATTTTTGTTTATATATATATATTTTTTACACAAAAATGTTAAATGTTTTTTTTATTTCATAAAATTTTTATCTTGATTTACCAGTATTTTTGAAAGTAACGGAGACATTTCCCATTTCGAGATTTTCAAGAAAGATTTTTGAAAAATTTTATCTACATCCATGTAACTAAGTGCACATAAGATCTTAAGACATATTCTTAGTTATTCGGAGCATTTTATATAGTGGGATTTAATGAGTTCAAAAAAAAAAAAAAATTTCTATCAGCCTGTTTTTAGCACAAAATAAAAGTAGTCAAGTCTTTCAAATATTTATTGCGATATTGAAATAATTTTACATTGCTGAAGATTTAAAATTATTTTTTATTCAACTAATAATTTTCATAAAAAGTTATTGTTATATACAGTAGGGAACCGATTATCCGGAACGATCGGGACCATCCCTATTCCGGATAACTNCAAGGTTAACCGACAAAAAGAATTTAGTGTTATATAAACAATGATGTTTATATAACAATCACCACCAACAATTGCTTTCAATATGTCGGTCTAAACACTTTGGCATGCGGCCCTTCATTGGTCAATCTGTTGTGCATGTGGCCCTTCACTGAAAAAGGTTGTGCACCCCTATTATATACTATATAAAATATTTAAACACAATAAAAAAAGCCCATTTTGTCAAAATAATGTAATCATTTAATATTAAGACAAAAATTTGAATTTTTATTTTTACTAATAAAAAGTTTCAATTTCTTTTATTAAACTTACATTTATCCTACATTATATTTATCTAGACTTAATTTTGATTTCTTCAATTTTCATTTTTGCATCAAAACCCTTAATTATTCCTCTGATTAAAGATGGACTTTTTAATGATGGGATTGTAAATTACTGCTCCAAAAATATGCATTTTTTACTTTTAAGGCTGTTGAAATTGTATTTCTGAAACATCCTATCACATCATTTGGTTACATAAATTTAACACTTAAAATATGACCCCTATTTTATCTGTGAGGAAAAAGGTTAAGTAACTAGTAAGGTATTTGTTACTAAAAAAATAAGTTAAAAATATTATGACAGAAGCTCAGATATTTATCTCCTTTTCATTTTTGTTTTGTTATTGAATTCAGTTACTCTTTTGGGAAATTTTTTTTCCCTTCAGATTTTGGAGCTTAGTAGGATATTTTTAGTATCGGTTATTTTTTTTATATAAAATATTTATATAAAATATTTTAATATTTTTTCCTTATTATTCTATAACTCTTAATATATCCTTGCAAGTTTGTTTTTCCCTGTGCTACATTTTACATTGATTTTAATTTTGATGAATGTTGAATCTTAATCATAATTTTGATTAATATACATGTCTATTTTGGAGTCATCTAAATCAGAGCCGCTATCATATTTCAGGGTGCATTTTTAAAAAGTGCTTTAAGGTGCTTATTTTTTATTAATGTTTTTAAAAGCCCTAAAAGTACTCTGTTTTATTCGGAGTTAGTAAGTAAAAGGTGCTTAGTTTTCTATCCTTTAGAAAGATTTTTTTTTTTTTTGCCGTGTCAATTGTCATTCTCAATTACAAAAAAAATGCATGGTTTTCACAATTTTCGCTGCAATATTCATCAGAAAGTAGTTATTTTATCATGATTATGTAAAGTTTTTCAAAATGATTTTGAATTTTATTGATTTTGAAAATGATTTTGAATTTTATTGATAAATTAAGAACTTTAAACCATAAGAAAAATCTTTTTTTATCGCTGCGCCGATCCTTATTATGATTTTTTTTTTCAAAAGTGGTTAAAAATATTTTTTGAGTACTTGACCACTACCCTGGTTATCCCGAGAAAACTCGGGCAAAGCAGAATTTGTCAGTATGTTTTGTTTCGTCAAGTTTTTACTCGGCCGAAAGTGAACAATAAAAAAATATTAATAATAATAATTTGCTGTGATCGGAAGTTTGCCAAGTGTTGTTTGGGAGTTTCGCTATAGCATTGTGGGACTACTGCACATGTATTTTGTGTGATTGTATGTACAATGATTGCTGAGTTTACATAGGAAAAAAAGATAGTTAAAAAAATAGCGGATCACTTCACCGGTACAGTCGAACCTCGCTAACTCGAACCTCAATTTCACGAATTTTTCGATATCTCGAAGAAGAAAAAATTCCCTTCAAATTCCCTATACACTCCATGTTTAAAAAAAATTTGATTTCACTAATTTTTTTTCTAATCCCTCGATAACTTTAATTTTTTTTCTCCTTAAATAGTGTAAATATTTTTTCTGGAAATAAAAAACTATTCCAAAAAAAATTTAAGAATAGAAAACCAATTCTCATAATGATAAACTTTTTTAAAAAAATGGACAAAAAGACGTCAGTGGCATGGAATGATGTGTCTCTCTCTATGATAAAGAATGGCTTCAAGAAGGCTGGATTCATTAAAGATCACGAAAGTAGTCAAACAATCAATATCGTTAATTCTGCTGAAAACTACACCGAAAATGATCGGGACAAATTGACCGGACTCATGAAACTTGATGACATGGAATTTCATGACTTTGTAAACGTAGATGATGCATGTCAGTGGGATGACAATGGTATCATCGCTCAAACGAAAGCTTCTTGTGAACTATCAGAAGAAGAGGATGAGGAAATCGAAGATTTACCACCCAATGTTACTAACAAACAAGCACTTTCTGCAGTGGACACTGTAAGGAGATTTATTGAGAGGCAGCTGAATAAGTCAGAGGAGACATTTAAAGCTATAGTCCACTTAACAAAGTGTTACAGACAAACTTCCTTACACATCACTAAAGCAAACGACAATTGAATATTTTTTTTAAAATGAAAGTGTAAAAAGTGTTTTTAGAATAAATATGGAATAGTAAATAAGGTATGTAAAGAGCATTTTTCTTTATTCTTCTATCGATAACGTGCGATTTTCGATATCTCAAATTTTTTCTTCTCTCCCTTCAAGTTCGAGATATCGAGGTTTGACTGTATTTGGAAACTATCATCTTTGTGTTGTCCCTTGTTTTAAAAACTATCATATAAAGACTAATATTTAACTTTTTTCGTTTGCCTGAGATAACTCGTGATAGTAAACTGGTGGTAAATTAAGTGTTTTAGTTCCTTGTATTTATTAATAAAATAAAAAAAAATATGTTGGTTTTTTAAATTTTTTTGTTGAAAAATCTTATATATATATTTTTTTTTTCTCCATCCTACAGCTTGGTGATCCAATGGAGGTTTGTGTCGAGGATCGAACAGCAGATGAATTCTTTTCTGGAAGGTTTTGGTGAAGTCGTCCCCATGCATCTCATCAAACTCTTTGATGAGAATGAATTGGAACTCTTGATGTGCGGAATTGGAAAGATAGACGTGAGGGATTGGAAATCCAATACTGTGTATAAAGGCAGCTACCATGCAAACCACATTGTCATACAGTGGTTCTGGAGGGTGAGTTAATCTCTTTAATGCTAAGTGCATACTTCGAGTTATCTGCGACAAAACTCTCTAGCACTAATATCTTTCTACAAGATGCTTTTAATAATAACAAACACATATGCTACTAATATAAAATACAGTAGAGAACCATTTATCCGGTATACAGATAACCAGAAAACCGGGAAAAATTTTGATCAGTTTTCCCGCCATTTTAAACTAGAACGATTATGAAAAAAAGCGGAAATGAACTCATCCTTGAAGTTGAGTATAGGAAAATGTAAGGAAGGGGAGAATTTTTGCCCCCGTTTATCCAGAGAAACGTCATTTCCTCCGTGACCTTGAAGGCAGGACAGGGAGGAATGTTTTATTTTCTCCTTTAGGCCATCAATCAAGCTCAAGGGTGTGGCATGCTGATATCATTTTCTGTTTAATTTACGAGAGGGGGGAATGCATTGCATGCATATCAGTAAACAGAAGCTGAAAGAGAAAAATATATTTATCTATTTGACATCGATTAATAAAAATAAAATCTTTTTCTTCTGAATAAATTCAAGTGCGGTATCATTTGCAAGTTTTTATTGATGTGGAATCACATCTGCTGTAATTAAATATCGTGTTTTTATCAACAAAAAAAAAATAAATAAAAGGAGAATAGTTTTTTAATTTAAACATAGGATTATTTTATGAAGCAGATTGCAGTTTTGTTTTTCTGATTCCACTACGTTTGATTTTTTTTTTCTTTTCACGATAAATTTCGCACTCAATAAATTAATTCTTTTTATTCATAAATTTTATCATTAGGTTTTTTTTTAAAATTCCGTTGATCTTGCCTTGTTCCGGGTTTCAATATTTATGCTAGTGCCTTTTTTAACTATCGTTTCGGTTCGATAATTTTCAAGTGTTTTTATTTAGATTAATAAGTTTTCCTTTTATTTTATCGTTTCCCCCGTATAATTAGGTATGAAATATATTGCGTTATTTAATCATTGGTTTTGTTTATATTATTTAATTTAGGAATTGTAATTATTTTTAAAAAATAAATATGAGAATTTTGTATTTTTTAAACTTGATTTTCTTGTCTAAACTTGCAAATTTTTTTATTCTTTTAAATGTTATATTTCTACCATTTTTTTTTTCTTTTTAAAGTTAGGAGTACCTTTTTTTTTTCTCTTACTTTATGCATTACACTTTTTCCTTTGCAATTCGGGTTCGATAAAACATCGATTAACGATACTTTTTGGTCGATCCAGAAAACCGGGAAATTCAGACATCCGGGATAGCGATGGTCCCGAGCATCCCGGATAATTGGTTCTCTACTGTATCTAAATCGCTGTGTTTACAAAAAAAAAAAATTATAATAAATTTTGTAATTAAAAAACAGGGTTCGTACAGACTCCTTAGAAACTCTTTGGAAATAAAAAGGTCTCCAAGGAACACTTGTAACTACTTAGATTTCCAAATTAGTCCTTAGATTATTGTGTTGCATAGATGAACAGACTAAGTCCGCTGATGAATTTGCTGTCCAAGCAGGGGAACGAAATGATATGACTTAGCTGTCAAAATCTAATAGTTTAAGAAGAAAACTTCAAAAGAAAAGAAAAAATTAAGTTGCAAGAGTTAGAAGAAAAAAATAACAGCAAATAGTTTTAATTTTACATGTTACAAGCAAACTTAATAATTTACTGTGATTTTTTTTTTTTGAATGCCTTAGATTTTTTTTTGTGTATTCAAATTTAAAAAAATAAGATTGGTAGGTTTTTATGTTAATCTTTAACATCTGTACTTTAACAAGATTTATTAAAATATTTGAAACTGGAAAATATATTTATGTGTCAAAGTGATACCTTTATTTTTCTTGATGAAGTTCAGCAAAATCAAAATGTATTTCAAAAGGGCTAAAAAAAATATACCTTATGCAAAATATACATTTTTGCAAGTTCTTTATTATAACAGCTTTTTAATTTTAAAAAAAAAACTGTCTAGTTTTCATTTCTTTTGCACAAAGTTTTCAAATTTTGAACTCCTTGGATTTCTTCTTCTGATCTCTGTATGAACACTGTTAAAAAAATAATTAAACTTGTCATGATTTTTTTATTCTAATATTATGGGTGATATTCTCACATTTTTTTTGGGGGGGGGAACGCATAAAGTATTTCCTTCTTTGCATTTTGTACATAATCATCACAATAAAAAATATAATTAAAAAACAAGAAATCCGTTGTAGTATTCACTGAAAAAAAGTATGACGACAAAACGGATTTCTCAAGCGCATGTTTCGTTTGGGGATTAGGTTGTTGTAATGATTAATATTGTATAAAAAAATAGTGGATTTTAAAACTATAGAGAAATCAATAGCAATAAAAATACGACCAAAACATTACATCGATTTACAATACTATCATCATAAATTGAGCATGTCAAAAAGTGTTTTCAAAAAATGCTTCATTTTCCCTTTTCGAAATATTTTATAGTATCGTAAATCGATGTAACGTTTTCGGCAGTTTAATTGATTTTCACGTGGATTTTAAATATCCCCATATATTTCAAACAATATAGAAAATTCGAATCGGGCATTTGAGAATTTACTTTTTAAAGCAATAATTCTATCGAATTTTTGGCAGTTATTGTCATTAATTTCTTCATAGTTTTTAAATCCGATATTTTTTATACAATATTATTTACAACAACAACCTAATCTCAAAATGAAACACGCATTTGAGGAGTCCGATTCGCGTGATTTCGTCATAGATCTTTTTTTTTTCGGCAATTATTACTACGGATTCCAAGATTTTTAATTATTTTTATTGTGATGATTATTTACTAAATGCGAAGAAGGAAATAATTTGTGCTTCCCCCCCCCACCAAAATGGGGGAATATTACCCATAATATTAGAATAAAAAATTATGACATGTTCAACTAAAAAATATAAATTTTCTTCTTATTTTTTTTGTAAACACAGCGTATTTGTTATTTTAAATTAGTAACATACATGGTTGTTATTATTAAAAGCATCCAGCAGAAAGACATTAGAGAGTTTTGTTGCAGATATATCGAAAAAATTTTGCCACAGGGGATGAGGGTTGACATTGTTGACAACTACTTACTATCCCCACAAGCTTTTAATCCATTGCAATTTTTCTTTAAAGATGGTGATGTCGTTCTCAAACGAAATGAGGGCCAGGCTGTTACAGTTTGTGACTGGTACATCTCGTGTACCCATGAATGGCTTCAAGGAGTTGTACGGCAGTAATGGGCCACAATTATTCACCATTGAAAAGTGGGGAACAACTGGTGACTTGCCAAGATCACACACCTGGTATGTAACACTTTTCACCCCAGTTTTTGTAACTATATATTTTAAGCATGTAAAAATTGTTTCTACAGTATCCAAAATTAAAAGGAATGTCTTAAAATCTTGATAATTTTATATTTAATTAGTATGAACATTCAAATAAAAGAAATTTAATTTATTTGTGTGGGCAAAATTATAAGTTAAAAAATTAGCCACAAGGTATAAATTTTTTTTAGGAGACATCTAAATTTTTCTCTGTCCTTTTTTGTATTCTTGATCCTCGAAACAGAAGGGAAGAGGTAACCTGAATACAAAAAATATGATAATTTAGTCAGGAAGCAACCATAAATTTAAAACCTCTCATTCTAATTTTGCATTTTGCCAGGCCTCAAAAACTATTTAAGCAAAGCAAAAAAAAAATGTTTTGTGCGAAAATTTATTTCCTCTAAGATAATTTCATGCAGTATTCATTTTGAACTGTGTTATTTTTAATGGCAAAATAATAAATTTGAGTAAAATCAGTTAATTAGTTTCTAAAAAATGAAAATTAAAAAAAAAAAGTCATAATTTTGAAATTATTATTTCTCATTATTTCAGGATCGCTAACTCCATCCAATCATTTGCATCTAAAATTTCAACACATTTCTTCAAAGTACTACTTTTTGGCATGTGACGTGAAAAAAAATAAGGCATCATTTTTATAATATAAGGAGGGGGGGAAAGAAATAATTGAAAACAAAAGGAAAATGTCCAGATTTTAAAATGATCATTTTTAACATTATAAAACATTATTTATTTCCCCCTTCTTCAAGAGAACATTGCTAACTTTTCATTGCTGTGTTAATTATCAAAGAAGAACATTCTTTTATTCTTTTTTTTTTTTTTTTTTTAATTTNTTTTCTTTTTTTTTTTTTTTTGTCAATTTCTACTACAGTCAGACCTTGCTATAAGGTCACCCGCATATTAGGTCGCCCCGCATATAAGGTCACTTTTCCAAAGTCCCGGCTCACTGAAGAGGAATTCTTTGTTACAGATTATCAGATATATGATCAAGTTTTAAAAATCGTTATCGCTTATAAGGTCATGTTTATCTGAGGCGAGGGAAGCTCTTTTCTAACAAAATCCTATTTAACTTCCTTACAAGGCAATTACCCCACTCGATTTCTAGGAAAATGTTGCAGACAACGAACAAGCTACAATTTTTGAAATTGTTTCACAAGTTGTGGACAGTGAGGACAATGACAGTGATCCTGAAGCTGTAACTGTAACCCAAAAGGAAGCCTTCAATGCAATAAATGTCATACGAAATTTTTTTACAAACCATGGGGAGCTGAGGAACATTTTGAGAAGTTACAAAATCTAGAAAACATTGTTTGAAAAATGAAACCAAATACGAGACAGACCTGCATAAATGATTATTTTAAATAAGGTAAGATGTAATGTATGTATGTACACTTTGAGGAAATTTGTAAACAGCTAAACAGCTTTATTTTAAATTTAAAAAAATTTTACAAATTTAACTTTCTTTAATTCTTTGCTGATTCTGTTAAAATTTATTGACTTAAATATTTAATTTATGGCNTGTTAGCTTGCTTTTTATGGTTATTAATTGTTTTTTTAGCATTAATTGTTAATTTTTTAATTAATAATTGTTTATTATTATTATTATTTTTTTGTAAATTTTAATTTAATTGTTACATATGCTTCATAGTGTAATAACATTTGTGCAATAACAATTCATAGTGTATTAGTAACAATTGTGATCGGTGGCGTGCCCAAAATATTGTGTCTCGTGCCGTAAATGGCACGCATGCCATTGGTTCGCCATCCCTGCTCTATTCTGTTCTAATTTTCAATCACTAATAAAATAATTTTTTATTCATCCACTCAAATTCAAATACATTTCTTTAATTTTGTAACACTTGATGTTAAGACAATTTTTACAAATATTAATTCGTTCATTAAATAGGGATGAAAAATAGAATTTTCTGATTGGTTTAACATTTGTCATTGTTTTAAATTTTACTATAAGCCATTCAGTTTTCAACATCAATGATAATTTTTAATGTGTAGCTCGATTTGATCAAAAAAAATATAGTTTATGGCATACATTTAACTAATTTATATTCGCTGTGTCAGATAAATTCAATAAAGAACATTATGTGGTAGGTCACCCAATTTATACTTTTATATTTGTCTGAAACCATGCTCCTTTTTCTTCTAATTCCTACTATTAGTTCACCCTCTCCCAATATATATCTTGTTCAATCGTTAATAAAATACTTTTTATAAATCCATTCAAGTTCAAATACATTTTCTTAAACTTGTTGCGTATGACACTCAATGTTAATACAGTTCTTTCAGATATTAATTCATTCATTAAATTGAATTCATTGATTTTAGTTTTTTAATGGCAGAAAAATTTGTAATTATTTAATAAAAAGTAGCTAAAGTAAAAAAATTTCTATATTGATCTAAGTAGGAATTGACTTTAAAATTGTTTTTATTTTATATTTCTTGTTTTCTCTTACGTTTAAAAAGTGTTTTGCAAAAAGGACAAAATGCTCCTCTTACTATTGTTCAAATGTTGGCAACCCTACTATTCGACCAATCAATTGAAATTTTTGAATTTTTTTTCAGTAAAAATTACACAATTGTTAAATAGTTTTACAAATTCGTATACCTTACAATTCAAATTTTTTTCCGCAATTATTAAATCAAACAATAAATAATTGTAAATTTGTTTTAGCATGGAACTTTATACTGCATGCAAAAGTGTTCAGGATTGCCACTCCACAGGCAGCAGACATGGAAAACCTGGAAAATACAGGGAATTTAAAAATCACCTGAAATAACAGGGGAAAAACAGGGAATTTTGATTTTTTCTTTACAAACTGGGAAAATTCAGGAAATTTGGTTTCTTATTTTTGTCTTATAAAAAATGATGACCACTCAAAGCATCATGGAATATTCAAGGATGATATTTCAACTATATTAAACTATTTCATTTGCCATAGCATTATTTAAGTATATTCAGCTGTTCCTTTTTTCTCGAGCAATTCAAACTAGAATAGTTAGCCCAATATAGCTCACACTAGAGCACAGTAATTGTTGTTTCTTCTTAATATATTGTGTATAATATGTACAGGGAATTTTTTTTCCAGATTTGCCTTACAATTCTGATGTTAATAGTTCCAAAAAATATGTCAAACTGATAACACCTTAATTTTCAGATTGCTGCTTCTTTTGAGGGTCAAAGCTGTATCTCTTTGTGTCTGATTTTATAACTTAAAATATTATTTGCCCACATAAATTTGCATATTTACGTTTATTCCCTTAAATCATTTAGACTGCATTCAATTAACAGATCATTAAACCAAAAATAATTATAAACTTTTCTGTTTTTTTATATTGGACAGCATGCACAGTTAGAATTTTATTATTAATATTTACCATCCCATGTAAAGCAGACTGAAATTTCTTAAGAATGTTGAACGAGTAATGCATGTAAAGTAAAGTTTGAAAATGAGTAAAATGTTTACCATCTCATGTAAACCAGAATATAAACTGTAATAATGAACATGAGAATTTAAACAAACAGATATTTCTGAATTTACTTTGTCAATTAAAAGCAAGTGACTTGCTCCCATGAATTATTTGAAAATACTTTAACACTCCATCGGGCGCGTTGATCTGACAGATACAGACGTGTCAATATCTCTGCTTTTGTCCCCTGAAACATTTTCTTACGACCTTGACCTTATCAGTATCTGTCCATCTGGCCCCCTGCTACTTTGGAATGCAGTAGTGACCAGTTCGGTGTAGGAGTATTTCCTATTTCCAAGCTTGTTTGGAATTTTGTATCTGTTAGATACACGCGCCCGATAACGTTTGTCTCGTGAAGCTACATGGAAGTATCGAGATTCCCTGAGCGTTTTTGATTTATCTTTTTCCTACGATGAGTGCTAAACGCTTTTTAGATTTGAAAAATCAGAAAGACCTAGAGCTAGTTCATAGTATTCTATTTAGTGATGGAAATGAGGAATTAAATGCTGAAGAATTTGATGAAAGTGATGCTGACGAAGAAGATATTTTAGAAACACGTGAAGCTGATTGTCATGGCAGTGAAAGTGTTTATAATGACTCAGAACTCGATGATGATGTTAATAATGATTATTTTTATGTAGGAAAGGACAATAATACTTAAATGGGCAAAACAGATCGGAAGAAAAAATTTGACTTAAATTTAGAATCGGATTCAATTATAATAATTGATTTGTCACTTTTATATTATGTATTATTTGTGCATAACTGTCCTTTTTATACTTTTTCAACAGTTTAACATGTTTAATTAAATGTTTTTTACAGCATTTAACTTTTGTAATAGCGTTTGTGATTAATAAATAAAAATTATTATTGAAAATATTAAAAAATATATAAAAATTAAATAAAAATTAAAAATATACATAAAAAACTAATAAAAGGTCCGGGTGTAAAAGCCTGGACCTAAAAAGAGTAAAAATAGGAGATTTAAAGTAATACATATTAACAGAAAACACACAAAACAGAGATGTATCTGACAGATGCATCGCGCCCGATGCCGTAAGTTTCGAGACGCGCCCGACGGAGTGTTAAGGTATTATTTTATTTAAATGAAAATATCTTATACATATTTTTAAAATATATGGCAGCGTAAAAATATTTAAAAAATGCTTGCCCCTATTTTTTTTCTTCAATAAATTAAACATTTTGCTTTGTTAAAATGTTTAATATTTTTGATTTGTATTTGTTTATTAAGCAAATCCTAGAATTACATTTGTCTTAAAAATTTCCCGACTGAGAATTAAATGAATCTTTTTGTAATTTTAATGGTTTGTCTGAGTGAATCAAAAAAATATTAACAGGAATCAACAAGGCCCGTGGCAGAATGGTGGCGACATTATCATCGAATATTACGAAATTCTTGCAGAAGGATTTTTTATTTGGGAAGCAAAAAAGTTTTTTATCTGCAGAATTTTTCAAAATATTTTTTTTTTTGCAAGACTTCTTTCCCTTTTCTGCTGAATTTTCTGCCTTTCTCGCATCTCAGAGGCGGAAAAAATGCCCATGTTTTTTTTTTCTACATTCTTTTTTAGAACAGGAGAATATCGCCATTAATATTAGAATATGTATTCTTTTATATGTAGCTTAAAAAATAATTCTCACATTTATAATTTTACAAAAATTATGTACTGTTCTATTCTATACATAAAAGCTTTTCTTTTTTTTGTGAACTTCTGTTCACAAAAAAATTCCTTAGCTTATGGTGCTTTTAGTAGCCAGTGCTTTTGGTACTTCAAATTAGTAACATTTAAATCATAAAAAGCTTCAATTAATCTTTTTATGTTATTCCTTCACTGTAAATTCTTTTCCTAATTTATTATTCAAAACGAAGTGCTTTCTCACACTTTTAAATTCGCATCCTGTCCTTTAATCTATTTTTGGTTCAAATATGCATTCATTCCGGTGGCTGAGCGGCGGCGCTTTGCGCTGTCGTGCCACAGGTCCTGGGTTCGATCCTCGGTTCGGGCAAGGTTGACTCAGCCTGTCACCCCTTCAGTGGGTCGATAAATGAGTACCAAACATGCTTGGGAACTAAACACTGGGGGTTCCGCTTTCGACTGACCACCTGACCGGAACATCTGCTCCTGCACCCCAGATCCCAAGGTCAAGAAAACTGAGATGGGCCCATTAGGCCTTGGCCCTCTATGGGCTGTCGCGCCACTGAGTTAAGTTTAGTTTATGCATTCATTAAAAGTAAGACATTTTGCTCTTTGTGGGAATCGTGCGATCTATTTGATAATGAACCATTTTACAGATTTTTCCCTAACTTTTATTGAGGAACTCAATGATTTCGTGTGCACTTTCATAAACGTTCTCTGTCTAATAATTAATAAAAAAAAATTTTTACCCTCCTTCCCTGCCTAAGAGCTGTTTTTATCCTTCCACTCGGCAACGCGGTTATATGCAGGGTGTTTCATATTGAATGGGACAAAAAGAAAACATGATTGTAAACGCTACAATTAATATATTTAGAAAATTCAAATTTTCCTCAAAACTACATTTATTCAAGATTCTACAGGTGTTCATTATGTGCCCCTCCGGTGACACGACAAATGTCTACACCGTAATCAAGTTCCTGCCATACTTGTGATAGCATATCCCCTGTGATGGAGTCCAACACTGTAGTTATCCGCTGCTTCAGTTCCTCTAAGTCCTGAGGAAGTGGAGGCACAAACACCTTGTCTTTAACGAAACCCCGGAGAAAAAATCAAAGGGCGTTAGATCTGGTGATCTCGGCAGCCAATTAAGACACGTCAAATCCTGTGGCCCAGCACAGCCAATTCATCGATGGGGTAGACGTTCATTGGAGATGCTTCCATAAAACACGTGACACCGTTATGTGAGGGACAGCCAGTTCTGCATCTGCACGTCGCGTTTATTTTGAGGGACTCAGTAAAAACGAATCACAAATTTTTTCAACCACTTCGGTTTTGTTTCTTTTCGTCCTGGGCTTTTATTCTTGCATAAGCAGCCGGTATCCTGGAACTACTTCACCCACCTGCTCATGTTATGCCGATGCGGTGGTTCGTTGCGAAATTTCGTGCGAAAATGTCTTTGCACAACAGTTACCGAAGAGGTTTTGGCGTATTCCAAAACGCAGTACGGTTTCTCCTGCATGGACGACATTTTGTTTAACAGCGCCTCTAGCGGCGAGTTCGTCATTCGATGATTTTTCCCTGTTGCCAAATAAAACTTGTATAATTGTAGTTGCAGAATAAATTTGTTTCTGCTGAATAAATCCATTACTAGCGGCGGGTTCGTCAATCGATGATTTTTCCATGTTGCCAAATAAAACTTTTATAATTGTAGTTGCAGAATAAATTTATTTCTGCTGAATAAATCCATTACTAGCGGCGAGTTCGTCAATCGATGATTTTTCCATGTTGCCAAATAAAACTTGTATAATTGAAGTTGCAGAATAAATTTTTTTCTGCTGAATAAATCTATTACGGCAGTCACGCTGAGCTATTCTTTTTGTCCCATTCACTATGAAACACCCTGTATATTTGCTACTATTCTAAAAGACTAAACTAGTAACAATATAAAATTACTTAAAAATGATTTAAATTTTGTTTTTTTTTTTAAATATTGTAAAAATAATAACATAAAATTGTGTTAATATTATTTTTACAATATTAAAAAAAAATTTTAATCATTTTTAAGTAATTTTATATTGTTACTAATTTATATAATTTGAATTTGGTTTTAGCTGCCTTGTGCGCTGTTCCAATTTGAATTAGTGTAGCAATGGTTATTTATTTTTCCTACCTCCTGTTTAATATTTTTAACTTAAGAATTTGAATTTATATTTGGATATTCTAAATGTCTCTCAGAAAGGTATTAGTTTTAGAGAGAATTGTCGCAGAATGTTCAAAAACATTCTGCCACAGTGTTTAACAAATGTATTTTGTTGGAAGTAAAGGTAGAAGGATTTATTCAATTGTCACTTAAAGTGAATAAAGTGCTAATGTTAAACCATTTATTTTCAGTTTCAACAGACTAGACCTCCCGCCCTATGACAGCTACCAAGAATTACGTGACAGACTCATAAAAGCAATCGAAGGATCCGAAACATTTGGTGGTGTCGATTAAAGACTGTAAATATATTTCTTTTCTCCAAAAGTGTGCCTACATTAAGCTCAACACTGGCTCTGTGTGTAAAAAATATTGGATTCCCAATCCATTTTTATTTAAGCTGCAATATATTACAAATTTAGCAAATTTTTTCTTTTATTTATTTTCCTCCACTTTGATTCCATATGTAGTGTGTGTGCATGTTTTGTGCTTTAAATTCAAATTTTTTTTGTTACTCAAACACTGAATAAAAGTTTCACCTTTACAGGGCTGATTGCGCTCCGGAAAAACTCCGGATTTTTCGCTAACAGTAATCCGGAAGTTTCCGGAGATCGAAGTTCCTCACGTTTCAAAAAATCATTGATCATAGAAGTTTCCGGTAATCGAATTTTCAAAGGTGGAACTTAAAAACACAGTTTTTTTTTATTTGTTCGTAAGGGAGAGCCAGATACAGGGAATTTTGTTTCTTATTTTTGTCTTATAAAAAATGGTGACCACTCAAAGCAAACCCAATCTATGGAATATATAAGGATGATATTTCAGCTATTCTAAACTATTTCATTTACTATACCATAGGGGTGAACAACCTTTTTGATTGAAGGGCAGGTAGATTAACGAAGGACCGCAAGCATATTTAGTCATGTTAGCGAAAAAACTTTTTCAATTTTTCACAACAATTAATTTATCAAATATATATTGATATACATAAATATTAGGGGGGGGATATAAATTCTAACTAAAAAGAAGCATACAGAATGAAAGTGCAAAAAATATAGACATTTTAGAGTAATATAAATTTGAATTTATTATTTTAATTTAAGAAAATTTATATTGTTTAAACAAAAAACAAACTAAAAGAATGTTTTTGTTTGCGTTCAGAAGTTCCCTCGGGCCACACATCAACAGTCGATGGGCCGCAGGTTGTGCACCCCTACTATAACATTATTTAAGTATGTTCCTTTTTTACTCTATGAGTTTCCAGCAATTAAAACTAGTATAGATAGCCCAATATAGCTCATACAAGTAATTCGCTCTTCTTAGTACGTACAGGGAAAACGCTGGGAATTTTTTTTCCAGATTTGAGTGGCAACCTTGCATCAATACTCCTAAATTAGATAAAATACAAAAAACTGAAACATCACAACCTGAAACAATCTTTTTAATTTATTTCTTAAAATTAGTAAAGAGAAGAAACATGTTTTTTTTTCTTTTTGTAAATTATCATTTTAAAATGGCTTTGTTTTGCATCAAGGTATTTATTGTATTACTTTTTAAAGGAAAATTTTCTGTTCTTTTTTTTTAATTTCTGTCTACAACCAGAAAGAACTTACGTGACTCAAACTGAAATTGAAGAAACGAAATAAATTGTTTTAGCTGTTTTAAATTCAAGCATATTTCTATAAATTATTCTACAATTGTCTATGGATAAAGCAATATAGATTTTAAAATCTTGCTAATAAGATTATTTACGAGAGAAGAAAAAAGGAAATTCATCTTTATCACATAATTTCATGCATATTAGGGTGAGGCAAGTCTTTTACTTGAACATAACTGAAAAAATTATCTTTGGTGAGATTAAAAAAATTAACAAATATTAGTTAAATATCTGAAGAAGAGGCTGCTATTTCAAATTTTATTTTTGCATTTTACAAAAATAATACTTTTAACTAAGTTTATCGAAGCCTTTTACTGACTTATAAGAGATATTTATGTATTAGGGGTATTTTTTTTAAGTGGGGTTATGTATGTTACTAATTGGAGAAATGTTTTTTTTTTTTTCCAAAAATGAAATAGGATTTTTTTTATTGCATGCAGTCAAATTTCTGATAGCCTTAACGTGCCATGAACTTTTCAGACTATACGGTGCATTATTTGTGCGCTTTTAATAGCATCTCTTATGAGCCAATTACAAGCAATATAATGAACACATAAATGTCAAATTTATGTACCAATAATAGTCAAATTTTGCACATTAATTAAAGGCTTTTTTTGTAGCTACTCTTATCAGCCAATTAAAAGCAATATAATGAACTAATAATTGTGAAATTTTGTGCATCAACTAAAGGCAACTTTTTGTAGCGACTCTTATCAGCCAATTACAAGCAATATAATGAACACATAATTGTGAAATTTTGTGCATGAACTAAAGGCAACTTTTTGTAGCAACTCTTATCTGCCAATTACAAGCAATATAATGAACACATAATTGTCAAATTTATGTACCAATAATTGACAAATTTTGGGCATTAACTAAAGGCAACTTTTTGTAGCAACTTAAATGTGTTAAACTTATACCACACATTAATGTGCAAGCTTACGTGATAAATGTTTTTTCAAATATTGATGCTTAATTTGTGAATATAAAGTACAAAACATGTTGTCTTTATAGTTTAATTTTGTCCTGTATTTTTCAAATGTTGAATGTTAGTGTGCAGTTCCTAATATGTTCTGTTTTCTGTTCCACCCTTTTATGCTCAAAAATTATTTTATTTTTTTTAAAGAAAAAAGGAAGACACATATAGTTTAGTTATCAAAACTACAATTCTTTTTCAGTAATGTGATCTAGTTGGCTTCTTTATGTGTGTTTCATTTCTGAGCACTCTTATTCTTTTAACTGCAACTGTAGTAGCTGCATCCATGTAATTTTTTGTGTGATTGTTCTGGGTTTAATTATGTTGGTTTTGTATATATAGAATTTGTAAATTAAAAATAAGTAGTGAATTATGTACAGGGTTATAGTAGTGTATGATACTTCGTGTGTTTTATTTGTGCTGCATATTGATCCCCCCCCCCCGCCTCCCCAAATGTGATGAAATCGATGAAAGAAAAACTAAAAGTATCGTTTGCTGTGTTCAGAATGAATTCATTCTAACCATTCAATATTCAGGGTATCTGAACACCTGGAAAGTCATGAATTTCAATATTGAACAAAATTTGTCATGATTTTAACTATTTTTTTTTTTAAATCCTGTGAAAGTATTTGATTATGGTTGCCGAAAAATCTAATTTTTAAAATGGAATTTCACAGTGTTCTGAATATCTGAATTTGTAACAAAATCCACACTCAGTCTTATTTTATTGAAATCTAACATTTTTTTTTATCCTGCTCTTTAAAAAATTATGGTTTTCTTTCAAAAAATGAAAGAAAAAACATCATTTATATAGCGGATCATCTTTAAAACTTTAACAATTTAAAATTCTAGCTGAGGCCATTGGGGCAAGTCTTCCGTCCCCGGGACGGATTTCCGTCTTTCGAAAATGTCCGCGGATGGAAACAAGACTGACTCCAAGACGGAAATCGGAATTTTTTTTTCTGTCCTTAAAAATATTTTTTAGGTCTACGTTATTGGTCTACTTTCTTATGTCCTGTTGTTATTTTATCAAAAGACAGATGAATAAATATTTTTTGTACAGTATTTAAACTTGATGTATTATGGTAAAGCTTTCTTAGATAGTTTGCATATGTCGAGGGGGTATTTCGTCAAAAAATTTTCAGTCTTGACCTTTTTTCCAACTTGCACCCATGGCTGAAGCAAGCCAGTCATTGGCGAATTTGTTTTATTCCGAAATGAGAACAGAAAATTCCGGAGTGTTTCTTTCTTTCCCGATGAACAAGAAAAGTATCTTTAGTATATAATTCTGCAGAAAAAAGGGGGAAAAAAATTATTTGCTTTTGTATTTTTTTCAGCTGTTTTATTGCTTCAATTCTTTCTTAAATCTGTTTTTTAAATTTAAAATCAATAAATATGAAAATGCAGAGTATTGCAGTTTTGGTTATACTTATCATTTCAATTAATGTTATTATAATGCTTTTTTAAATTCATTGTTTTGTTTTTGTCGGAGAAAATAGTAAGACATGAAAAAAAAAATTTTAATTAGTCATGAATGTAACAGATACTCTTAACAAATCCAGTGCAGAACACAGCCAAACTGAACATTTTCTGTTTTTCTTTCTAATCATCAGTCATTTTTTTTGGATCATGGTATTTTATAGAGCTGAATTTATATTTATCTAGTGTCAGGATTTGTGCTAAACGAATGCCCTACACAATGAACGAGATCAAATTTTTCTATTTAGTCAAAAATTGAGTATCTGGATGATAGTAAATTACGAAAAACCTAAGAAAACTTCTTGGAAGTTAAATTAATCTACTTAAAAATTAGTACACAATACATATTGTTAGAGTATTACATTCAAATTTAAAAATTTTATTCTGTGAATGAATTTCTTTCTGTACAATAAAAAATTAGTACAAGCCCCGAGAATTTGAAATTTTATTCTTATGAATGAATTGCTTTCTGTCCAATTAACTATAGGCGCTATGAATTTGAAAATTTTATTCTGTGAATGAATTTGCTGTTTGTGCAAGAAAAGAAATAGTTCTGGCATTCTGAAGTTTAAAAATTTTATTCTGCAATTGAATTGCTGTTTGTGCAATCAAATTATTTATGTCTCTGCCAAAACTGCTAAAATGTAGAATATTTGTAAACAAATTTTCTAAAATATATTTATTTTTTTTAAATGTCTCTTTAGTTATTAAGAAAAAATGATTTACAATAAATATTTTTGTTTGTATCTATTATGTGTCATTATTTCATAGTCCTTCATTAATAGATATTCATCTAAATTTTTGGAATTGCGATATTACTGGTCCACCCAACTGTGTATATGTTATCGTTTCATAGTTCATCATTTATAGATATTCATCTAAATTTTTGGAATCGCGATATTACTGGTGCACCCAACTGGGAATATGTTATCGTTTCATAGTCCATCATTTATAGATATTCATCTAAATTTTTGGAATCGCGATATTACTAGTCTACCTAACTGTGTATACAGGGTGTGTTCTGAAAGTAATGCGCATTTTCTGGGAAAAATATATTTATTGATCCTATGGGTACAAATAGTTAAAATTCTTCAAAATAGTTCCCTTGTGCATCAATATACTTGCGGAGATGATTCTGCCATGTCTGGAAGGCACCCTGGAACTCCTCGACAGGAATGCCTCTCAAGAACCTTGTAACATGAGCTTGGATGTTCTCCACCGACTCCCAGTGATTTCCCTTCAGCTCTCTTTTCTGTCGGGGGAGCAAAAAAAAGTCACTTGGCGCCAACTCAGGGCTATAGGGAGGCTGGGGCACCAACTCATCAATTCTTCACTGCGCAAAACTGGAACTTCTTTTTGCTCCTCCGTCGACACCTTCGGCACAAGCTTCGCACAGACCTTTCGCATTTGCAAATCCTCCATCAAAATCCCATGTACCACATATTTTGACAAGTTTAGGGTGTCAGCGATTACCTGAATGCTTAACCGACTGTCTGACTTCAAAACTTCACGCACCTGCTGGACGTCCAGAACAAGGCTCGTCGGTGACCTTCTCCCGACCCTACTTGGAGGCCTTGTTCCACATTGAGATCTCGAAATGCATTCCTCCTTAAAGTCGTCTTGAAGCATGTGATGAGTTTCCGTCGCATTCTTCCCAAGTTGCACACAAAACTTCATCGCGTACCGCTGTTCCAGAGAACGAACACTCCGTCACCCCGTGACTCGATCGAAAAAAAGACTTGCGAAGACACGTCCTACTGCTCGGAGCGACCTGAGACCAGGCTTGTTTGGAAGGGCAAATCCCCCACCACATTTTTTAACCAATCTTAAGTGCACTGCGATCAATAGTCGCGACACAATAAAGTCATGCGCATTGCTTTCAGAACGCACCCTGTATGTTATCGTTTCATAGTCCATCATTTATAGATATTCATCCACATTTTGGATTATGATATTAATAGCCTATTTTCATTTTGTTGCCTTTCTCAAGCTTTTCCTCCTCCTTCAACTGGGCACCTTTTTTCCTACACCACAAGAAAAGAAGAAAAAGCTTTTATTAATAGCTGATTTAGAACCATGGTGGCTTAGGAGACAGAGCGCTCGCCTCGATGGCTGGCACCAAACACAGTGCCGATGTGAATATCCTCAGTGGTAGACAGATCATGGGTTAGAGTCATAGTCGCCCTTTCTTGTAAAAAGTTATCGGACAGTCCCTAGAAAACTTCTCTCCGTGTAGCAAAATGTTCAGGACTTTTGTACCATTCTTATTTCTGAATTAAAAAGACAGACAGTTAATTGCATCAGACGATCGCAATGCTAAACGAATGGACGGGAATCGAAGCGGTCTCAGTGAACGGCGAGTTTGGGCTACAGTCACGTGACTTTATCTTTTGTCCACGGGTCGGGGGTTATTCTACTCTCTCTACCCAGTATTTCAACTCTATGGTTGGAGTCCCCTTGCTGTCAGACTAATCATGGTAGGTTTACCTCTCCATGTAACGCAAATGTGGGTTAGTTCCATTAAAGAGTACCCACGGAGGCAAAATTTCTCCGAATACTTAATCCGAAAGTTCCTTTGTCTTCTGAATTGGATTAAAAATTACAGGGCTGTAAACTCAAAATTGGGTCAGTTGTTCAAAGGCGGTTATAAAATAAAAAATATCAATTATCGTAAAAGCACAATGGAAGGACTATTTTGGTGTGAAAAACCTATTTTCTATATTCAATAAAATATGAAAGAAATAAAATAATAATAATTAATTCGAACTTCATATCTTTGAATTTGGAAAAGTCATTTTAACACATTATTTTACTCAATGTAAGACTTCAAAAAATGAGATGTTGCGTTAAAAATAGGTCAGGAAAGATACCAATTAAATATCATAATAAACAAATTTCTCTAAATAAAAGGGTTTATAAAAATAAATAATTAAACTTACCTTTTTCTTTCCTCTTTGTCATAAAATGAGAAAAATGCTCCTCCTCCCTATTATGAAATAGCGTCTGAACACAAAGATGTTTTACTTAAAAAAGAAAAAAATCTCAAAATTTTCTTTAAAAAATTTTATGTTGGAAAGAATTTTTGAAAAGAAACAAAAGTGAATGAAATGTTTTAGAAACCAGTCACTTTATAAAAAAAAAAGTTAATTTGTCTTTAAATGTTGTTCTTTGAAGTTTTTGATCATTGAAATATGTCAAACAAAAGTGAGATACTAATTTATTTTGTTAAAATTTTTTTAATGAAACAAGATATTTCAAAAATGACTTTTTATATTAATGAAATAAACAAAAGTTCATTCATAACAAACATGTAAGGGGGATAAGCATAAGTATCACAGAAAAAGAAAAAAAATTATCAAAGATAATAATGATATCTGGTATTATGTAAAAAAAATTGTTTTAAGTTACTTGTGTAAAAGCACCGTAACTACTACTTATATAACTGATGTTTATTTAAGTTTTTAAAAACTACAATGGTCGACAAAATTAAGAGACGGAAGACATTTTCCCAAATATCTCAAAAAATTCTGACTATAAATAAATGAAATTTCGTATGGATATAGGTTATTCCATGCTAATAAAGTATGCAAAACAAAAATGAAAGTGCCATTCACTGGCAAGACCTATTGCCAATAAATCCAATGTAGTCTGAACTTAAGGATAAAAGATGACAATAAAAGTGAGGCTTGTACAGTGTGTGTTGCCTCTAGTATGGTGTATGGTCACCCCTGACAGACAGACAGCATGCACAACGAGTATGCATGCTGTTAATAAGGGAGTTAAGGAGGACTTGCGGAAGACCCTCCCATTCTTCCACCAGAGCAATTTTTAACTCCAGAAAGGTTCTAAGGGGAGGTTGGCGCATCGCAATAGCTCTCCCAAGAGCATCCCAAGCATGTTCAATAGGATTCAGGTCAGGGGATTTGGCTGGCCAATCCATTCGTTGAATATCCTCGCTTTCCAGATACTCATCAACCATGAGAGCCCTATGTGGTCGCGCATTGTCGTCCATAAAAATGAACTCAGGGCCAACAGCGCCCCTGAAAAGACGCACATAGGGCTCTAGGACCTCCTGCCTGTACCTCTGGGCATTCACGGAACCATTGTCAAACACATGGAGCGGTGTGCGGGTATCTTGCATGATCCCTGCCCAAACCATGAGTCCTCCACCAGCATGATGGTCCCTTTCGATAATGTTGCTGGGATGGTATCGGGTTCCAGGTTCCCTCCATATCAATAACCATCCAGAAATAGCGTCATAGAAGAATATAGCGTCATAGAAATGTGCAAAAATGCCTTCCATCTCTTAATTTTGTCCACCAGTGTATATACAAAAAAACATATAAAATTTATTTCGTTTTAATAAATTAGTTCTCTGTTGCCTTTCAAGGATAAATTATTTTAAACTTTAAGACCCATTTCCTAAAATAATCCCCAATTATGTATGAAAAAATTTCGATTTTTCTGAAGAATTTCTAATTAGTATTTCTATTGAATCCAAAAGTAATTTTTTTGTCCTATACTTTTATATAATATCTAATTTAGTAAAAGCTATAAAAAAATTGCACTCTCTTTTTGAGTAAAATAAAATTTGCTTCTTATACTAACATCACTTTTAAAATTGCTATCCATTATATAATATTAGTAATCTTCATTCTAATTAAAATAAT
Source organism: Parasteatoda tepidariorum (assembly GCF_043381705.1). Taxonomy (NCBI): domain Eukaryota; kingdom Metazoa; phylum Arthropoda; class Arachnida; order Araneae; family Theridiidae; genus Parasteatoda; species Parasteatoda tepidariorum. The sequence continues at coordinate 1,511,008 of NC_092208.1, read as the reverse complement.
AGTAAATTGGATCAGATAAATTAAAATCGTAATTTTTATTGAAAATGAATAAAAAACTAAGGTTAAAGTAAAGCACTTAAAAGGCATTAATTGCTTTCTCAGGTCTATTTTTTCAGATCTATCTTAATTTGTTATTTCCGTAAAAGTAAAGATTTCTTTTTGAATAATTTTGTATATGCATTTCACATTCAAAATTATCACTTTTTTCTGATTAAATCTATAAAATGTTTAATTTAGAGAGAATAATTAATTAATAAAATTTCTGTCATCTAAAAAGGCAAACTAGTGAGGCAATTTTCTTTTTTAAAAAGAAACAAAAAGTTAAGTATTTTAAATGTGCGTCTTTTAATTCCTCAAATCTATTTCAGTTCATTATTAGAGTAACACTATGGATTTCTCTGTTTAGAATGTCTTATGTATGGTTCGAATCCAAAAAAGAATTTTTTTTTTCTTTCTAATTACGCTTTAAAAATGTTAAGGTTAAATACAGGGTGTTTATAAAGTCCCGAACCCATTTTGATGTTTAATAACTCATAAAATAATAAAGATAGATTAAAATTAATTACATAAATCGTTAGATAGACTCAAAAAGTTTCATGACCCTCGTCAATGAACTTCCACGTGTGCCCCCTTCCTCGCACGGAGAATATCAAGTCGATAATCAATTTCACGCGAGGTAGCGGCAAGCATGTCGGCATCCACAGAGGCTATTGCGGTTGTAATTCTGGCTTTTAGGTCATCAATGTTCGACACGACCCTCCTGTAAACATTGTCATTTATAAATCCCCAAAGAAAAAAGTCTAGCAGCGTTACATCAGGTGATCTGGATGGCCAAGGAATTGGACCTCCTCGCCCAATCCATCCTCCTGGAAAATGGTCATTCAAAGAACTATGAACGATGATACCCCAATGAGGTGGTGCACCATCTTGTTGCAAAAAGACATGTGGCTGAAGCTCTTATAGTTGTGAAAATACGAAGTTTTCCAACATGTCTAAGTATACGACTGACGAGACAGGAAGATAGATTGGGCGTACCGTAAAATTACAAATTTACAATTATTGAACGAAATAATAAAAAATAAATTATTTTTTCGTTGGAAAATCAAATTTTATAATTGTGTGAAAAAATGTTTTGGTTTTCTTGATAAGTCCACGAAATAGCGAAATACACACAAAGGGAAACTAACATGAAGGGACCCAAATGTAAGACTAAATTATTGGGACCATGCTATTCACAATTCTAGCTACTTTAGTGGTCAAAAATCCAGATACGTCAACAACAAAAAAAGTTTGATTTATTCGAAGAAAGTACCCTTTTTGTTGTCTGATTTCGTAACTTAATAATTAGCACTAATCAATTAGCATATTTAAGTTTACTCCTTTAAACCATTAAGATCGATTTTTAATACGTGAAAGTTCGATCATGAGAACGAAAATTATTCAGATTGATACTTTTTACTGTACTTTATCATATATATATAGGTAGATAAATGCGTGAAACAAAATGCTTTAGCTACTTTTAATCCAAATCAAAGCCATATTAATTTAAACTAAAAATTATTACTTAAAGTATACACAAATCAACTCTTAATTTAATAAAAAAAATCTCAACATAGTAAAAATTTCAACAGCGTGAGTATAATATTCTTTGTAAAGAAATGGCCCTCAAAATTGTCGCTTCGTTTCTGATTTCATGTAGCTTATTTATCAGACTAGAAATCAAGTTAATGAGACACAACTAGTAAGTAATCAATAAAAAATAAGCAATTTTGAAGTTCGTTTATTTCTTTTTAAATAAGTGAAATCAGTGTTTTTCAAATATTCATTCTAAGTTCGAATTTTTTATAATTCTAAAAATTTTTACCTCTTGAGCTCGAAGTACTTTAGAGTGTATGTTGTGTATCCTTTAAATAAATGTAGTTGTATTTTAATATTTCAAAAGTGAGAAATATCATTACTATTTTAATTACTTTTATTTCTTCTAGCAAACACTTAAAAAAAAACTGTGATTTAAATATAATTATTTTTAAACGCGGTGTCAAAGAAAGGCACATGTTTTTTAGAGTTATAAAATCGTTTTAAAATTGTTTCAACGAAAGAAAAAATTAAAAGAAAAGTTTTGTTTGAGAATGAAAACGATTTTTTTCCCAACCACTTTTGAAACACACCCGACTTCTGCATTAAAATTTGAGGAGTAAGTAAAACATCTGCCTGCAAAAGAGGCATATCGTATTACCCTTTTATATACCCCGTTTGATATGGAACAAAACTTGATGCTTAAATAAAAATAGTCGCCAAGGATGAGAAAGTGGTTTCTCAAAGAAAGAAAGGAAACTAAAATAGCAAATAATTTTTTTTTTCTTTGTCAAGATATTATCTTGCCCTCGGAATTTCTGAAGTAAAACTTCTTAAAATGTATTTCAGTAGTACCGCAAATAATGATTTAAATTTGATTTCAAATAATTTTGATCACCATGATACACAAATTCTTTTTTTTCTATAAGCTTCGATCACCTCAAGCAACTCATCTTCGTTTTTCTTTCTTTTTTTATTTACCACGTTTATAACAACTTGCCTTCGTGTATGTCAGTTCGGGTTGAATTTTTTAACCGATTTTAAACTAACTTCCCGACTAGCTACAGACTTCAAATTTGGCACATAGTTCAGAATTGGATGACCATGCATGAAAATGAAGAGAAAAAAGACATACAAAGTAAAATAAAATTGAGGAAAAATTTATATTTTCGCGATTGTCTTTCGTTGTCGATTCGATTATTTCAAATGAGTGCAACATGTCAGTTGAAAAGTTTTGTGTACAGTGAGTGAAAAAATTGAGATTTTGAGAGTACAAAAAAAATCAAAATGATATTTTTAAAAACTAAGTTTTTGTAGTGGGGAATAATAATTAAAAAACAAAAATTTGAAAAACGACAAGTGTGGGGCTCATGAAATACGTAACAGTACATATATACACATTTTCTTACTCATACAAATGCACATCCACATTCAGATTCTCATGAGACCACATACTGTTACTGTTATGTATTTCATGCACCCCACGTTTTTCGTTTTTCAAATTAATTATTATTCTCCACTACAAAAACGTGGTTTTTAAAAATATTATTTTGATTTTTAATTTACACTCCACGTATTTCATTTAAAGTGTGATACATATTTAAAACTACCACCTTTTTAGTCTATACCTAGATAAAGTGGTTTTTGAAAACCATTTGATTTATTATTATTAACAGGAAGTGGTTCCCAGAAACCCCACTCGAGCACATAAGAAAAGTTTTGTTTGAGAATTAAAATTGAGTATTTAAAAAGTTTTTATTTCTCTTTAAGTTTCGGTTTTTGATAATATTACTAAGCATATTAAAGTTAACTTTCAAGCTATTTATATTATTTTGTCAAAATTATTATATTTTGTTATTATTATATATTATTTTGTCATTTTAAAATTAAAAATACATTTAACGTGAGTTGCAAAACATTGCGTTAGTTACGAGAGAGAATGTTGTGATTCATAAAATTACTACATAATAATAAATTGACTACAAAGTAAACGAGTTCGACTGTAATTAATTTTACGAATGATATTTCAGAATACTATGGATACTTTAATATGGACTAATAACAAATATCTTCTTTGCCACATAATTTACACCATTATTACCAACATATTTTACTCAGTCAAATAAATGTAAGTATTTTTTTTTTCATTGTTAGGATAAATTCGAGTTTCTGTAAGATGTACGTCTAAATAAGGCTTCAGGTTGCTTACAATTTGTTTCAAATGCGAACTTAGATATAATAATGAAGGATAGGTGTCAAAATTTCTAAAAATCTATACATATGCTAAAAAATATTTATGAAACATTTTTAAAAAGTTTTTTTTTGTCCTCGTCACACTATATAATAAGAGGTGTCGCTAGAATCGATGATAAAGCAAATATGATAGAGGGGGGATTAAAGAAACTCTGTGTAGCCTACATTTAATGCCTATTACTTTTTATTTCATATACAGGCTTTACTCTCGTTTACTTTTCCAATTATTATTAAAATTATTATTAATAGCTGCATTTGAGAGGGTCATTTGGCAGATACTTTAATATTTTTAAATTGAATATTTTGGTCCAAATGAGAACTTTGATATTAAACCAAGTTAAAGATAGGCGTCAAAATTTATAAAAAACATAATGTAATAGCATATTTTGCCCATGTCTCTCTACATTGTTAGCACAGGTATCGCTATAAAGGGTAATAATGCAAATATTATAAAAGATGGGTTAAAAATATTCTTAGTAGCCTACATTTAAAGTATATTAATGTCTACTTTTGTTATAGGCATTTCTCTCGTTTACTTTGCAATTATTATTAATAACTGCATTTGAGTGGGTCATTAGGCGGATACTTTAATAATTTTTTATAATTTTTCTAATCAAATGAGAACTTTGATATTCATGCCAAGTCATAGTATGAGTGTCGAAATTTCTAAAAAAATATAGTTATGCTAAGAAATATCAATAAAACTTTTAATTATTTTTTTTTATTTCGTAAATATCTTTCTACATTATTAGCACATGTATCGCTACAAAGGGTTATAATAGTATATTATTCGCCAAAAAAACATAATTTCATATAACGACGGATCCTTCGAAAAACAGCCTAATGTAAACCTAAGAAACCAATGCCTAAAACCGAAATTGAAAGCAGGATACTTTAAACGTAGGTTACACAAACTTTATTTTAAACAGCCACATATCATCAGGGAGCATTGGTTTTAACTTTTTTACTACACTGGTGGACAAAATTAAGAGATGGAAAGCATTTTCGAACATTCATTCGCACATGCAAGATACCCGCACACCGCTCCAGGTGTTTGACAATGGTTCCGTGAATGCCCAGAGGTACAGGCAGGAGGTCCTAGAGCCCTATGTGCGTCTTTTCAGGGGCGCTGTTGGCCCTGAGTTCATTTTTATGGACGACAATGCGCGACCACATAGGGCTCTCATGGTTGATGAGTATCTGGAAAGCGAGGATATTCAACGAATGGATTGGCCAGCCAAATCCCCTGACCTGAATCCTATTGAACATGCTTGGGATGCTCTTGGGAGAGCTATTGCGATGCGCCAACCTCCCCCCAGAACCATTCTGGAGTTAAAAATTGCTCTGGTGGAAGAATGGGAGGGTCTTCCACAAGTCCTCCTTAACTCCCTTATGAACAGCATGCATACTCGCTGTGCATGCTGCCTGTCTGTCAGGGGTGACCATACACCACACTAGAGGCAACACACACTGTACAAGCCTCACTTTTATTGTCATCTTTTATTCTTAAGTTCAGACTACATTGGATTTATTCGCAATAGGTCTTGCCAGTGAATGGCACTTTCATTTTTGTTTTGTATACTTTATTATCATGGAATAAGCTATATCCATACCAAATTTCATTTATTTATATTCAGTATTTTTTGAGATATTTGGGAAAATGTCTTCCATCTCTTAATTTTGTCCACCAGTGTATTTGAAAAGCGCATGCTTGCCTTTAACCGTTCCTTTACTTTTTCCCTCTGTGGATCCACAGAGAATTTCGGTAGCCAAGTGTGATTACGAAGTCCTCCTGTACATCTCCGGAATTGAGAGATTCCATTAAATTAGCAAATATATGCTTTTTAAAATTAAAAATTAAAGAATAAGCATAATTTAATTAAAAAAAAAAGATATTTCTGATTTTAATGAAACTACAGAAGTCTTCTTGTTGTTGCCTCTAAAGCTACTTGCCAATATCCAAACCTGCTGGAAGTCAAGTGAACGTAAGGCAGAAGGTGCGTTTCTTGTTTTCCTGCAGCGTCATCTATAGCCAAGAATACATCAGTCACACACACTCGTCACAGGAACCATTCATCCACAGATCGTAATTTTGACCTGAACCAGAGAAAGACCAATCTCTAATTCAGTGCCCCAAGAGGTATTGATTTGTTATGGAAACACGGAGGACTAATTTCACGTGCACCCATCACGATTTACCACACATAGAGTCTTTGCTGGTAATCACGGACTTAGAAAATAGTAAAAGGTAGCAGAGAAAATATTGCTTACCTTTGGTACGTGTCTGGTCACTTGCGTTTTTCTTCACTTGTGTTTACTTCAATAGTGCTGTTATACCAGGTTTGACTTACTTAAGATAACTAAAGCATTATTAAATCAGTAAAAAGTTCGCCTTTTAAGATAAGAGTTTATTATTAAATAAACATAATTTGTAAGTAAGCGAGCTCTTAACAAGAAGAATAGATGAGTAGTAAAGTGATAATAAAGGTTATACATTTCATAACTAAGCAGCACCATCCATCAGTGGCTAAAATAATAAAAAGTGAATCGAAAGATTATATATATATATATATTATGATTCTATGGGCAGCAGGGATCGAACTCACCAACCCTTGGACGTAAGCCCAAGACACAACCAACCAGGCTATCCCGGCCCACCGAAGTCATTGTGGCGTCATCGCCTAGAACAGTTGAGGTCTCCTGACCCTCAATCTTCGTTCAAAATAATTGATGCGTTGGGAATGGCTAAGAATAGTCTAGCAGGACAATAGTGCAATTTACATAAAATTTAAATAGAAGATTAAAGAAAAAAATAAATTAAACTAAAAACAGGTGAACAAGGCGTTATTAAGGGGACGTAATACTTACCCTCTTGACGGTTTCGTTATAACCAGTCTGAAACTATTTAAATATTAATTTCTTAGCATATACATATGCTAAGAAATATGTATCAAACATTTTGAAAAAATATTTTACTTTGTCCTTGTCACTCAATATGTAATAATCAGCACAGACGTAGCTATAATCGATGTTGATGCAAAATACGATATGAGGCGTGTTAAAAACTTCTGAATAGCCTACATTTAATGTATACCATTGTCTACTTCACCTATAGGCATTCCTTTTCATTGTTTTCTAATTATTCTTAGTAGCTGGTTTGGTGAGGATCATTTGGTGGACACTTTAATAATTTTTGGGTTCAAGTGACAGCTTTGATACTAATACCAAATCAAAGTATAAGTGTCAAAATTTCAAAAAACATATACAGATGCTAAGAAATATGTATAAAACATTTTGAAAACATATTTTACTTTGTCCATGTTACTTAATATGTAATAGTCAGCACAGGTGTCGCTATAATCGATGTTGATGCAAAACACGATATGAGGCGTCTTAAAAACTTTTGAATAGCCTACATTTAATGTTTACTATTGTCTACTTCACCTATAGGCATTCCTTTTCATTGCTTTCTAATTATTCTTAGTAGCTGGTTTTGTGAGGATCATTTGGTGGACACTTTAATTTTTGGGTATAGATATTAGTATAGAAAGTAAAAGGCTAGGGCTGCCTGTAATTCAATTGGCTTCCCTAGCGGGACGCCACCTTACACCGCTACAATGAGCTTTAGACAGAGAAGTAGATATTAGTACAGAAAGTAAAAGGTTAAGGCTGCCTGTAACTCAATTGGCTTCCCTAGCGGGACGCCACATTACACCGCCACAATGAGCTTTAGACAGAGAAGTAGATATTAGTATAGAAAGTAAAAGGCTAGGGCTGCCTGTAACTCAATTGGCTTCCCTAGCGGGACGCCATCTTACACCGCCACAATGAGCTTTAGACAGAGAAGTAGATATTAGTATAAATTTTAGTTTCAAAATTAAAAAGAAAATGGAAAAGTTATTTAAAGTGGTAGAAAGGATCAAGGGAAATAAAAAAAATTAAGTTAATGCTATTTAGCTAAAAAATGTTTTTTTAAAAAAAGAAGTGAAACGTTAAGGCGGCCTGTAACTCATTGGGCTTCCCTTGCAGGACGCCATACAGAGATGCCAACTTGCTCCGCTTTGTAAAATACCATTTTCTAGTGGTAGCGAAATTTAAGTTACTTTCAGTTTCGCTATTTTCATTTTAAGTAACTTTTTCACCCCTAAATATCAAAAATTATAAGTAGGGGAGAGGGGGGCACATGTGAACATGGTATGTTTTACCAATATGATTTGAAATAAAAAATCTCGAAAAATTTTCAATTGATGGCAGTACTAGTCCTACCTCTCTGAGAAACTTTCAGAACAATGAGACATTTTGTTAGTCTATTCTGACAATTTCTTTGTATCAGCTGGTGTTGCATATATTATAATCGCTCGCTTCTCCAAGTGAAAGCATAATATAAATCAACTAATAAACTAAAATTAACTATTGCAGATCATTATATGAACATTCAGGTAAGTTTATGACAATTATTCTTTTTTTTTACTCAATTAAAAGTTAAATATTTTTCAAGTTAGGTTTAAGAAGGATGATGGGGGCACTTGTGAACAAAACATCTGGGGCAGATGTGAACAGTTCACAAGTGCCCCTACATAGTATTAAGATTATTATCCTCATGATATTATAAGTTTAAAAAATATGTATGCATTTAAAATTATCATTATTTAATTTTCCATAATTAATTTATTAATTTTTCCTTTAAAAAAATTTTTTTTTATTAAATGGTTGATCGCGCATCACGCATATTAACTGATACACCTGAGAAAATAGAATTGTTAAAGCTACAAATGAAAAGATAGAAAAAATAAAAAAAAAGCATGAAAGAGTATTAGAGAAGAAAGAAAAAGGCCCATTACAACACCCGTGGAACATGAAGTTGCGAAAAACCCAATTACGGATAAATTATTGTACAGCTGAAAAATTATTTTCTTATTGACAGTACTGTTGTACAATTTAAATTCACATAGTAAGCTACAACCCCCTCAGTATAATGCGTATCTATATCTGTTATATTAAAGATTTTTTTTCTTTGAAATATGATGATTGCTTTGTGTTTTATGTTCTTCATATGTGCCCCAGACCTGTTCACATGTGCCCCCAATAGGGGCACATGTGAACAATTGAAGCCATTTTTCTAAAATAATTTAAAGTAAAGAAATATTTTATTGAAAAATCTCAAAAAATTCCACTAGACAAAGAAAATACTATTTAAACATATGGACTTTTTTACTATGAAAAATTGATGATATTTTTCGAAAAGTGAAGAAATAAAAAAATTTGTTCACGTGTGCCCCCCTCTCCCCTATCATATAAAATGCAACGTTAAAGCATATATCTACTGGTTACTCTATTAAAAAGTAGGCGTAACTATCCTTTTTTAACGATTTTTACTATATAATTTGCTATCACTTTATTAAAACTGTTCTAGAAAGCGGAGCAGTTGGCATCCCTGCGCCATATTATACCGCCACAATGAGCTTTAGACAAAGAACTGGATATTGATATAAATTTTAGTCGTTTTTTACAATTCGTAAGTCTTTTCATGTAATACTTTGCATAAAATCCTCTTTTCAGTTAGTTTTGAAAACCTGAATAGTTTTAATATTATGAATCTCAATGAAGTCATCAAATAATCACTTTTTAACGCGTTCTTTGCTGATGTTATCGTAAATCTAGACGCCCGGTGACTGAGCGGTAGCTCTGTCGTGCCACAGTTCTCTGGTTCGATCCTCGGGCCGGGCAAGGTTGACTCAGCCTTTCATCCCTTCAGTGGGTCGATAAACGATTACCAAGCATGCTTGGAAACTAAACACTAGGGGTTCCGCGAACGGCTGACCACCTGACCGGAACATCTGCTCTTGCACCCCAGAGCCCAAGGGCAAGAAAACTGAGATGGGCACAGTAGGCTCTGGCCCTTTAGGGCTGTCGCGCCTCTGAGTTTAGTTTATCGTAAATCTAAACGACTTTTTTAACAGTCATTTCTGCTTTTTAACATGATTTTGAAAATGCCATATTTTATAACGATATTATTAACCACTAAAGTTTCAAATCTTCGATTTAAATAATCACTTTCTGGTGCACTTTATTTGTTTCGATTTAATCGTAATTTCAAGTGTTTTTTTTTCTTTTTTTTTTGTTTGAAATTATTTCCTTCTACATTTTAACAGTTATTACTCTACATTCCCCCAGAGTCGCGATGGCTCAGGGGATAGAGCCTTCGCCCTTGATTAAGGTGAACCGGGCTCGAATCCTCAATTATGATTGGTCCAAACAAATCCTTATCCGGCTTGCACCGACCACAGTGCTGACGTGAAATATCCTCAGTGGTCCCTTTGTCGTTAGGCTAACCGTGGGAGGTTCTCGTGTTCTTCCTTTCTGTTATAAAAGAAAACTTATTTCTTTTATATCTTCAACTGAAACAGGTATCAATGAAAGGTTTCTTACCTGTTTTTCAACCCGGGCGGTTCGTATGTAAATAAAGACCATAAACTCAAGGATAAATACTCCTTCGAATTAGTTAACATATGCATATTAACAGCACTACAGAAACAACACTACAAATACAGCATGATCCAGGGGTGATTGTGAGACCAAGTCAAAATTCCGTAAAATTTTTTGAGTTAAAAAAAAAAGAAGTTTAAATTGAAAAAATTTAAACAAGGTTTTTTTCCTTCTCTCAATATTTCTTAGTTTACTTAAAATATATTTAAAATTTTACACATACCTATACCATTTACACATACCTATGATGACCTGGAGAAGTAATTAAAATTTACAAATATGTCTTTCTTTCTTGAGTTTATGATTATCATAACTATTTACTGAAAAAAAATGAATATTAATCATGAATATAAGCTTATAAAGTATCTCTCTGGCTCTCCCTTACTAACAAATAAAATAAACAGTGTTTTTAAGTTCCACCTTTGACAATTTGATTTCCGGAAACTTCTGTGATCAATGATTTTTTGAAACGTCTGGACCTTCGATCTCCGGAAACTCCCGGATCACTGTTAGCGAAAATTCCGGAAATCAGGATTTTTTCCGGAGCACAATCAGCCCTGATGATCTCTCGATCGCCAGTAACATAAACATACTCGTCTGCCAAAATTGTTAATTAGTAAGAGTTCTAGATCTCGTGGCGCCCTCTAGTTCGTTAACTAATTAAAAAAAATGGTATTCTGTTTTTAACACTCTTCATGTAATGCAAATGCGGGTTAGTTCCATCAAAAAGTCCTTCATGAAGGCAAATTTCTCCCAATATTTGATGCAGAAGTTCCATTGTCTTCTGGATTGGGTTCAAAAATACAAGGCTACGAAGTTGAACATTAGTAGTCGTAAACCCAAAAAATTGAGTCATCTAAACAACGACGGTTATAAAATAAAAGTAAACTATACATTCCCACAATTTTTAAAATCCGAAGTTTTTATTACGAACATGCGGGTTTTAAATCTTGTATATATTCGTGCTGATTTTATCGTAAATTTAAGTATTATTAATTTTTTTCACTTTTTTTAGTTTTTATTTTTATGTTTTTCCGCGTGATTTTGACGATCCCATTATTTTAAGTACAATGTTATTACGTCACTAGATTTTCTAATCGCGTATTTAAATAATCACTTTTTGACATGATTTAATTCGGTTCAATTGCATCGGAAATCTGAGTTATCTTTCCATCGTTTTCTCGGTGACGAAGGTGATTTGGAGGATCAACCGAATATTCGAAAATAAAAAATCGGCCGAATTCCATATTTTCGGCGCCAGATAGCAACATTTTATTTAACAGCAAAGTAACATTTTAAATCGAAATTTCAATGCTAATAATATTTTTGTGCAAAACTTATTCGTAAAACAACGTTAAAGATATAGCATATCAGAAAAGTTTTTGAAAATGCCGCGCTCTCATAGAAATGGTTCATAAAAACAAAAGAATATATACAAAAGCGAAACTAAGAAAACAAAAATCTTAATACTGGAAAGAAAATTTTAAAGCTGGACGTCTCAGTTTTCCAATTACCGTATTTTCAAAAAAAAAAAAATAAAGTAAAAAATAAAGTCTAACAAAAACGCTCCTAAAAATTTTCGCGTTATAATAAAAACTTTAATAAAAAGCAAGTTTGAAACTCTAATAATGAAACGCTCAATTTAAATTGCTATGAAGTTTAATATAAGCGATCTTTAAAAAATTTTGAGTCATGATAAAACGCTAATAAAAAAAGTTAATTAAGAAGATTTATTTTTATTTTTAAAAAAGGGAAATTTTTTTTTAAAGTTCCTTCATCAAATAACGCATTCTTCTATGTTATCTGTTACTGTTACAGTACTGTCTGTTACAGTCTCTCTGTCTGTTACAGTAAATGAAAAAGTGACAATAAACGAATAAGCTATCTAAAATGTTCCGTTAAAATGTTAAGCTATAATAAAACAGAAAAAAAAATGATACAAAAAAACAATCGTTCTTAATTCGTAAAACTACAGGTGTCGAAAAAATCACGAAATTGACTTGCTAAATAAATAAAAAAAAAAAAAAAAAAAAAAAAAAAAAAAAAAAAAAAAA